>NC_030442.2:8577500-8800000 GCF_001660625.3 Ictalurus punctatus | reverse complement strand
TCTGTTGGTGGAAATGCCTTGGGGTCAAAAGAAAATGGCCAGGTTGGCTTGAGTTGCCAGGAAGGATATAGTAACTCCTATGATCACTATTTAACAGTGGTGGGCAGAAAAGCATCTCAGCATGCACAAAGCATCGAACATTGAGATGGATGGGCTACAACAGCAAAAGGCCACATTAGGCTCCACTCCTGTCAGCCAAGAACAAGAATCTGAGGCTATCATGGTTACAGGCTCACAGAAACTGGACAGCAACATGGAGGCAAAATTATGAAAATGGTGTCACTGTCCAAATACTTATGGACCCGACTGTACATATACTCTATATCACTGATTTTACTTTCATTATGATACCAAATAATATAACACCAGGGGTGGAAAATATACTTTTCTACTATACTTAAGAATTATTTCTTTGCATATTTATAGTTTACTTGAGTATTATTATTATTGAAACTGAATTCTTGTACTCTTACTTACGTACCACAGTAAAATGTTTCAATATGCCAGAGTAAGCAAAGACTCATATGAAATGAGATGTCTTCTTTGCCTCCTTACACGGCAGGAACCCCATGTAATTTGAAAAAGCATGTTGAAGTTTTGTTAATTTGTTAACATTAACTGGTTATATTTAACTAGCTTGCTATATTTAACTAGCTAATGGCAAATATTGTAAACTTGCAGAGACTGAATGATATTTTCAAGCAAAATTATGTTGTTACTACAGAACAAAAATAATCTTCAAACTCTTTTTTTAAAACCTATTATGTAGGTTTTATGATATAAACTCAAGACTTACAGAGACTCACACGTCTTTCCCAAAACGTTCCTTACATCAACAGAGAGAGAAGATAGTTTGTATATATTGTAACCCTAGTTTTGACAGGTATAGGTCAAAGGTCAAAAAGATGCACATTCTAACTCTCTATATCTAGATCAAAGGTCATGATCATAAAAATATGAATAGTTATGTTAAATCTGGATCACATCCATTCGTGACCATATATGGTGCTGCCATGTGTGTTTTTCCGCCCCACACGTTGCGCACACCTGGTACATCTTTTCACATAGAATATGAAACTCTCTGTGGTAGGACATAAAAATATATATAGTTTTGTTAAATCTGGTTCACATCCAATTCGTGACCATACCTGGTACGACCATTTGTTCCCCCCCACACACACACAGACAGACACAAATTGCATAGTCATGTTTTCTCACACTCTGTGGTAGGTCATCGACCATGTGTCGTCCCCCCCCCCCCCCCCCCCCCCCCTCCCCCCCTAAACACACACACACACACACACAAAAGTTGCATAGTCATGTTTTTCCTCTTCACATAGAATATGAAGCTCTCTGTGGTAGGTCATAAGAATATATATAGTTTTGTTAAATCTGGTTCACATCCAAATCGTGACCATACCTGGTACGACCATTTGTTCCCCCGCACCCCCCCCCCCCCCACACACACACACACACACACACAGAGACAAAAGTTGCATAGTCATGATTTTCCTCTTCACATAGAATATGAAGCTCTCTGTGGTAGGTCATAAGAATATATATAGTTTTGTTAAATCTGGTTCACATCCAAATCGTGACCATACCTGGTACGGCCATGTGTATCCCACATTCAAACAAAAATATCACACACACACACCCACACACACACACACACACACACACACACAAACACACACACACACAAACACACACGTGCATGTACAGACAAACGCATGCATACGAACCTGCTTATAAAAGTCGAGCATCCCTCTAGGCTTTATAATACTCTGTACTTAGAACAACGTGTGCGATCTTACAACATGGCTGATGTTTGTCCTAACGCGCCGAAAAAAGCTCACCCTTTTTTGGGAAGAATAGAAAAAATGTTAGAACATGAAAAGATTCAATATTGGGTAATGTCAAACGAATGTACAGCCGGGTTTTTTTTCGATGCAGAAAAAGGAACCGTTTTGCTTTTCAAGTTCTCGGTCCCGGGAACACACGATCTTTTCCTTTCACGTAGAATATGAAGCACTCTGAGTTAGGCCTAGGTCAAAAGGTCAACAACGTAAAACACCCGTTCTGATGCATTCCCGAGCACAAACACACCCCCCCACACACACACACACACACACTCGAATGCATACGAACCTGTTTATAAAGTCGAGCACTTCGAAAGTTTTAACAGCGGAAAAGGTTCGACCGAATTTCCAGAGTCAGTTCTTCACTACTTCGAAAGTTTGAACATCGGCAAAGTTCAACAGAATTTCCAGACCCCATGGATTTCTCGGCAGGTAAAAATTTGTATTTTATTCAATTAATAGTTAAATATAAATTGAAATACAATGTTTATGTAATTATCCAGTAGGCAATGATATTGATATAAACTCAGAACTAATCTTTCTGAGTACAAAAATCATCATACTTATCTGGTCATTATGTAATCTGGTACGATACTTTATCTAAATTGTAAATATTCATTACATTTATATTACAGTGCAAGACCGAGTTAAGCTCATCTGTTTCTAGTGTATAGGTAATTAAAATTTGTCTCTTAGATCTATGTAGTGATCTAAATGAGAATGTTAAGTTATTAAAAGTATGTTTTACTGTTTTATAGACAGCTTGGTGATTATTTCTGATGATGAGATTCCCGAAACAACCACTCAGGACCTTTTGAATCTGAGTTCCACACGTAAGTCAAAACATAAAATTGTGAATGTTTCATGCTGTAAAAGTCCTTCATACGTGAATATAACATTGTTTGTATCATATTCAGAATTTGAGGGAAACGTGTCTAACAGTGATTACGACGGAGATATTGCAGGTGAGTTGTAGTATATTTACCTTCTATTTACACAGCACAAAAAAATAAATAAATAAATAAATAAATAAATAAATAAATAAAATAAATAAAAGATCTTTAACATGTTCTGTGACTTATAGATACGAGTGCTACAATAGAAGACCAAGAGGAAATCATCTCGGAAACCGACATTCAACAAGACATCGAACTACAACAGATCTGCGCAGTGTGGCGTGAATTCTTCGAAGCAAAGACTGATTTATTGGAAAACTTTGGACAGATTGATTATACACTTGGTCTTCTATTGTAGCACTCGTATCTATAAGTCACAGAACATGTTAAAGATCTTTTATTTATTTTATTTATTTATTTATTTATTTATTTATTTATTTATTTTTTTGTGCTGTGTAAATAGAAGGTAAATATACTACAACTCACCTGCAATATCTCCGTCGTAATCACTGTTAGACACGTTTCCCTCAAATTCTGAATATGATACAAACAATGTTATATTCACGTATGAAGGACTTTTACAGCATGAAACATTCACAATTTTATGTTTTGACTTACGTGTGGAACTCAGATTCAAAAGGTCCTGAGTGGTTGTTTCGGGAATCTCATCATCAGAAATAATCACCAAGCTGTCTATAAAACAGTAAAACATACTTTTAATAACTTAACATTCTCATTTAGATCACTACATAGATCTAAGAGACAAATTTTAATTACCTATACACTAGAAACAGATGAGCTTAACTCGGTCTTGCACTGTAATATAAATGTAATGAATATTTACAATTTAGATAAAGTATCGTACCAGATTACATAATGACCAGATAAGTATGATGATTTTTGTACTCAGAAAGATTAGTTCTGAGTTTATATCAATATCATTGCCTACTGGATAATTACATAAACATTGTATTTCAATTTATATTTAACTATTAATTGAATAAAATACAAATTTTTACCTGCCGAGAAATCCATGGGGTCTGGAAATTCTGTTGAACTTTGCCGATGTTCAAACTTTCGAAGTAGTGAAGAACTGACTCTGGAAATTCGGTCGAACCTTTTCCGCTGTTAAAACTTTCGAAGTGCTCGACTTTATAAACAGGTTCGTATGCATTCGAGTGTGTGTGTGTGTGTGTGTGGGGGGGTGTGTTTGTGCTCGGGAATGCATCAGAACGGGTGTTTTACGTTGTTGACCTTTTGACCTAGGCCTAACTCAGAGTGCTTCATATTCTACGTGAAAGGAAAAGATCGTGTGTTCCCGGGACCGAGAACTTGAAAAGCAAAACGGTTCCTTTTTCTGCATCGAAAAAAAACCCGGCTGTACATTCGTTTGACATTACCCAATATTGAATCTTTTCATGTTCTAACATTTTTTCTATTCTTCCCAAAAAAGGGTGAGCTTTTTTCGGCGCGTTAGGACAAACATCAGCCATGTTGTAAGATCGCACACGTTGTTCTAAGTACAGAGTATTATAAAGCCTAGAGGGATGCTCGACTTTTATAAGCAGGTTCGTATGCATGCGTTTGTCTGTACATGCACGTGTGTGTTTGTGTGTGTGTGTGTTTGTGTGTGTGTGTGTGTGTGTGTGTGTGGGTGTGTGTGTGTGATATTTTTGTTTGAATGTGGGATACACATGGCCGTACCAGGTATGGTCACGATTTGGATGTGAACCAGATTTAACAAAACTATATATATTCTTATGACCTACCACAGAGAGCTTCATATTCTATGTGAAGAGGAAAATCATGACTATGCAACTTTTGTCTCTGTGTGTGTGTGTGTGTGTGGGGGGGGGGGGGGGGGGGGTGCGGGGGAACAAATGGTCGTACCAGGTATGGTCACGATTTGGATGTGAACCAGATTTAACAAAACTATATATATTCTTATGACCTACCACAGAGAGCTTCATATTCTATGTGAAGAGGAAAAACATGACTATGCAACTTTTGTGTGTGTGTGTGTGTGTGTTTAGGGGGGGAGGGGGGGGGGGGGGGGAGGGGGGGGGGGACACATGGTCGATGACCTACCACAGAGTGTGAGAAAACATGACTATGCAATTTGTGTCTGTCTGTGTGTGTGTGGGGGGGAACAAATGGTCGTACCAGGTATGGTCACGAATTGGATGTGAACCAGATTTAACAAAACTATATATATTTTTATGTCCTACCACAGAGAGTTTCATATTCTATGTGAAAAGATGTACCAGGTGTGCGCAACGTGTGGGGCGGAAAAACACACATGGCAGCACCATATATGGTCACGAATGGATGTGATCCAGATTTAACATAACTATTCATATTTTTATGATCATGACCTTTGATCTAGATATAGAGAGTTAGAATGTGCATCTTTTTGACCTTTGACCTATACCTGTCAAAACTAGGGTTACAATATATACAAACTATCTTCTCTCTATCAACCAACCTGCATGTTTTTGTGAGGAGGAAGAAAACTACAGGAAACCTATGCAGACACTGCAAGAACATGCAGAAGTCCACACAGACAATAACCCAAGGATAGAACCTGGGACCCTGGAGCAGTGAGGAGGCAATACTACTAGGGATGCACCGAATGTTCGGCAACCGAAATTATTCGGTCGAACACCGAAAGGGCTTTTGTTTGCTATTTTCGGCCGAATAATTTCGGTTGCCGAACATTCGGTGCATCCCTAGTAGTATTGCCTCCTCACTGCTCCAGGGTCCCAGGTTCTATCCTGGGGTTATTGTCTGTGTGGACTTCTGCATGTTCTTGCAGTGAAAAGGCCGAATAAATTAGGCCGAATAAATTTGACCGAAAAATGACGTATTTGATGACGCGACCAAATAGCCTAGCAACCAGAATGAGACGCGAAAATGTCACGACCTCGATTAGGGGGCACGCGCGTGCACGAGCTACGTGCTCTTCGGATGTTTACTGTGGACACGTGTTGTTTTGTTTCTGTTCCGGAGTATTCTGTCACGTCGCGCGACATAAGGGAGTAGAGTACGGAAGCAGGTAAAGACGTATTTATTTAAGGGCAGGCAGATAAATCCAAATTGTAATCCAAAAAATGTAGTCAAGACAAGCAAAGGGTCAGACGATCGGCAAACAGGCATAAACGGGGCAAAGCAGGACTCAAAGTCTAGGTCACAGAAAACAGGGTCAAAACACAACAAGAAACATGAACTAGTACTATGGACTGGGAGCGGAAAAACCAGCAGGGACTGAATGAACTAATCTATAGTTTAAACTAACTAAAACTAACTAAACATTAACAGCGTATCTAACTCTACTATATCTCCTCTAATACTCCGCGAGGTGTACAGGGAGGCGAGCGGTATATATCCCCAATATAATCAGCCATATAGAACCCAATAGAACCATTTCTGCACTCCTGTCAATGCACTTTTTAATGCACTTTTTTCTTGTAGGCTTCAGAGTGTTCCATTCTTTCAGCAGTCAGTTATAGAACTAACATAGGCTATTCAAGGGGCTCAAAGATGACCACATCAAAATATTTTTATTTTACTCATTTATTTATTTAAAGTTATATTGTGCCTTTTGGTAGCCTATGCCTGGTGGAATGAAAAAAAATGTTCAGTGTTAAATAAATATTTTGGAATGGTAGATTTTGTAATTGATTTTTTTCTTTGAAAAGCAAGACAAAATAGTAAAAAGCACATTTTGACTATTTCATTTATGCAACGGTGAAAAAAATGGCAAAATAAATGGAAAAAACGCGAAAAAACGTGTTCGGTATTTGGCCTTCGGCTTTCGGCCAAGTTTTTCATTATATTCAGTTTTGGCTTCGGCCAAGAATTTTCATTTCGGTGCATCCCTAAATACTACGCAATGTTGCCCCCCAAATGCCTACAGTAGATCAATAGTATTACTGCACTTGGAAAAAATGCAGTGAATGAAAATGCAGAGAATGACAATGTGTCAATTTCACCTGATTCAAGACATACGAAGCCCTTATGCTGTGGGTTAAAAGTTGTCCTGGGCCACATCTGAATTGTGGATGAAATTGGTGTTCAAGACAACTTTATGTCTTCAGTTTTGTTTTGTTTTGTTTTGTTTTTTTTAGAGTAAAGGAACTACGTGTCTCCTTTTAGAGTAAAGGTCCACTTAGTATGCCAAAGAAAAAGTGCAGGATGTGATACAAGAAGGTTCTTAGACAGGTCAGAGAAATGATTATTCTGAATATGTCATAGTTTTGCAATTCACCCTACCATTAGCGTAAACACATTATAACAGAATCAAACAATGATTGCAAGGCAAGTACTGGAAGGGAGAAAAAGGAAAATATAGGAAAGAATGGGGTGGTGTACTGAATAGAAAGATTGTACATATATATGCAAAATAATTCTGGGGTATAATTTCACTGTGCATGAATATCAGTTATTCAGAAAGACAGCTTTATGATCATCTGACCTTTTCCTTATAAGAAGGTAGGCCTCATACTAAACCATGTATTCATCGAAGGAGCAGACATTCATCTTCAATCATGTATGATTATTTCTTCTCAACAGTAAAGCTGTATGTATCATTTCAGCACTGGGCCATTGCAGAGTATTGCAGATTGCAGAAGGGTTGCTTTGTACACATAACTGGACTTTGAATGGAATAATGAATGTGAGAATTTTCTCAACATTGGTATGGATCTTTTTTTTTAAGTCTGTATTTTGTGGCATCTCCACAACGTGTGCCAAATGCATCTGTTGCGCTTCCATAGGGAAGTTTTGTGATGATGAAAAGGGTTGCATCATACTACATATGATTGTTCTTCATTTGTGAGCTTGGCAGTGGCAATGTGAATATGATGAAGAGAAACAGAAAGCGCAGTGTCAAACCAGCCATGGGTATGTATGCTAAGTCACCTGTATGCTAAGTGGTGAAGACAACATGCAACGTGGTATGATTAAATTTTAGTATGGGCAGGCTCCCTTGATTTACAGGTTTTTGCAGTTTTCTAAGGCTAAATCTGTGGTGTTTACCATTCCAGAGGAAGTTGTTTACGTCGCAGATGAACAATCTAGAGCAGTTAATTCTACTACCAACATGGATTTGGGACGTCAGAGGAAACTGTAGTACCAAGAAGAAACTCACACTCCACCGTGATACACCTTCAGTTACTAAGTCTGGGGTATTTAACAATTCCAGACGAAGCTGTTTGCATAGCTAATCAAAAAATATTGAGAACTTTTAGTAAATAATTATTTGTCAATTTAAGATGTGTTATTGTGGAGTGCGGATTTCCTCCTGGTACTAAAGTTTCCTCCGACCTCCTAAGTGTTCTTGTCTTGTGCCTAGTGTTCCTGTAATAGTCTCTTAAACCACATCACACACAGCATCCCCGACGAAGATAAAGTGCTTACTGACATTAGTGCTTACTGACATAAAATTATATAGTGCTTATGTCATTTTAAGGACATTGGTCTTTCCCCACAGATAGAGGTGTACGCTAGGACCTCAGCACAATCAGATGATTTTGAATTTTAAAGCTGAAATATATATAACTGTCATGTTCACTCCATCTAAAGCAAATAATGAACTACCGGACTTATCACCTGACAGGTCACATGCCCTGTTACCTCTCACTCCCTGCTGGTAAATACAGAAAGTACACACCACAAACCTGTTCATTGTAAACTGAAGTATCTCTCCTAGCCAATCACTAGTGACAGTACCAAACCTACACTACCCAGTTTAACTATATGCTGCTTTTGACCCTGTTCATTTAATTCAGAGATTCTCAAACTTCTTGTAGCCAGAGACCCCTTTAACTGTAAAATAAAATTCACTAACCCTCTCCATAACAGAAAACTAGCTATTCAAATATTAGGCTTACTAAATAAATGTGCGCGATAAAATTTGGGCTTTTTAATGCAGACATAGTGCATTTTATTCCTGAAATTTCAGTTGACAGAACGCATTAGGTCCAAGGTGCCATTACTTGTTTTTGAGTAGCTGAGGTTTGGATTAAACCCATTCAATAGGAACTACAGGAACTCAATAATATAATAACTGTAAGAATGGTGTGTTGTGATTTACAGCACTGTAAAAAAAAATGATATATTTCTAAAATCAGGGACACGCTTGCTATTCTCCCCATACCCTGAAAGCTGGTATAGTTCATTTGAGTTTGCCAAACATATTTTAGTCATTTTGTTGACTGCCTGGACCAATGCCTGTATATGACTTCAACTCTGTCTTTGTCTGATTTGTCATTTGTATCAGTTAAGTTGCAATTGCACCCAAATCCATGTGTGTGACTGACTATTACTTATTTTTGGCTGAACTGCCAGGTAGTTCAGTTGATACTTAATTCTAAGAGTTTAAAAAAACTGATTGATGAAATTACATAAAACTTGTGGGAATTATTAGGCTGAGAAAGCACATATATAGCAGTATATATTGTTGATGGAGTTTCCTATTTTCACCGATGTCGGGTGTGGAGGCTGTGCCTGATGGGAGATTTGTAATAGTATGTTTAGGGTAATTGGAGCTTCCAAAAAAGTTTGTCTGCTCTATTGGAAAACTGGGGGACCAAGACGGAAAAGGAACATACGTATCTCTTGCCTGACTGATTCTTTCTACTCTTAATATCTAGTTGTGAAAAAACACCAGTGATGCTTTATGAGTTGAGGTGGTAATACTTGAAAAAGGTCCCCTTTTTATCAACACAAGTCAATCATAGACATGTAATATATATAGAATAGGCACTTAGTGCTCTCCTCCAAGCATGTTTGGCGATGTGTGACGTTGCATGAGCAGCAGGTTGAAATGATGGGTTGGCTTAATTCATGTTTAACAGGAAGCACGTGTTGGCCTTAACCCTCTCAAATTGTTATGCGATAACTAGAATGTTCTATGACTAAACTGTGAGAAAATTGCGAGAAACATGCAAAACTTCACATAGTCTGTAACCTGAGTTTAGGCAGCTGTCAAGAATAATTTTTTTTAATCATATATTATTTGTTTCCTCCTTAGAAACTAACACATAATATAGTACAAAATACTCAGTTATAACTGAGTATTATGAAGAATTTTAAACTGAGGGGGAAAAAAAGTTATTCTAAATTGAAATCCTCTATGCACAATATTCATGTCACAACAATTGTTGTGATGCCATGTTTTATTCAACTCCAGAGTCATGTAAGGTTTTTCACACAGTAGTTACTGTTGTCATTTTGTTGCTATTTTGTAAAAACTGTTTTAGTAGGGCCGATGTCGTCCCCTACAGATCTGTGACTTATAGCGAGTGTTGCACGGGGGATGGGGGGATGGGGGGACGGACGGACGGAACGACGACGACAGTTTTACTTATTAAAAACCATTAAACAAACCTGATGGGTGGGACATATGGGTTTATTGCCCAGCCTAGAGGGCAGGACATAGCTGGTTATAAAGCTAGCTTTGATAAGAGTGAAACTGCTGTCCAGGCTCCTCACTCGTCAGTCCTACTGTGTGATCGAGACACTGTCTCAGGACCATGGAGAGCTCAGGGATTGTGATCGGAGTGCTGCTCATCACTCTGTCTTTCATCATGTGCAACGGACAACATTTACCTGAGATATCTGCAGAGGATTTGCAGAACTCTGATATAAACCCTGACAAGGAGATGGTATGTACAAGTCATTTTAATTTATTCAGAAGCTTATAAATTCATTTTCAGGATCATGAATGTAGTAGTTTATAGATACAGTAGTCTGGCTCTTATAAATACTGATTAATTAGCATGACGTGTTACTCATTCGCACAAATCTGAAGAGATTAGAAAATACTCATACTAATTAGTGACTGATGCTTTTTTTGTTTACTTGGGCCCTGCTCATTTACAGGATATAATACACTGCATGTTATTATTTACAGTAGATGTATGCACCGAACAGGGAAAATAAATAAGTTTCTCATCTGCACAGGTTGAAGTGTTGGCGGAACTTCTGTCAAAGGTTCAGAACAGATTTCCATCAACGGAGAAACGCGCCATTCCAGCGGCAAGTTCTTCTTCCCTTTCTCCTTCCTCTTCTTATAATCCCCACTTAAGTGCAATACGGTTGATCAGATAACTTGTCAGATATGCTCTTCTAGAATAGACACTCAGCATGAATGTAGGAAGAAATACATGATTTACTACTATTTTATTTTTCAATACTTAGGATTTCACATAGATTCGGAATATGTCACAACAAAAGCAAAATGTAAAATGTATACTCTCAGACTGACCATTATTCTTAAACATGTGGCTGTAAATTACCTAAATGTGGCTCTAAATTATTATTCTTAAATATGTGGCTTTAAATTCTTGTTGTACTCCAAAAAAAAAATGATGTTTTACCAAATCCGGGAATGTTATCTATAGCACAAGGAGATTGCCTAGACCGTTTTGATACTCTGACAAGAGGTCTTATATTTTCCCAATTTCTGTTAAATTCTTTACATTTAATCTGTCTTGCATGTAATGTATTCTTCTATAACAATATAGATATATTTTTATTATTTGCTTTTACTTAGATAATCAAAATAATGTATGTCATTTCTTTGCGTTGTGAACACAATAAATAAGGATGCTTGTAAAATTTCTTTTGTGTCGATTTTAAAGTGATCATTTTCAAGGATGATATGTGAGAGTGGTAATAAAGAATTCTTTTTTTCTCAGTGTGCAGTCGGCTCCCGCTGTGCGATGAGGTTTGGTCCCCGCTTTGGGCAGCTGTGTGAATGTGGTCGAGGCTACCACTGCAACTCATACCTGCTAAAGTGCATCTGAGAAACCCGGAGGAGAGCTGTCTTAATCTCTCAGCTCGACATTTTCACAAACACGATCACTTACGGAGACATGGAAATGCATATCTTTTAGAATAAAGCAATTAGTCAACGTGTATATGTCTATAAGGATTTTAGCCTCATTGAGCGAGTATTCTGAGCTTTAATATTTTCGGTAAATATTTCTGTTTCTTAACACTTTATTGAGCCATGATAAAAGTATATCTAAGCAGCAAAAAATTTCTTCAAGAATGTAGAATGCATGTGTGTTTTAATGTTTCAGTAGTGCAGCTATGTTGTTTTGAGTGTTACAGTACAATCTTACTCCATTCATAGTATGTAATGACCCATACAATGTATTATTTTACACAATAAACCTATGCTCTCATTTAACAAGCTTTGAAATTTCTGCAACAATTTTTAATGCATTCCTGTGTCTTTCTTTTGATCTGTTCATGGTGTTTTTTGGAACAGTCATTCCCACTGGCTCTGTAGAGGGATGTGTTGTTCTACCAGCTGGTTTTTAATGTTGGTTTTCAATTATTAATGCATGGAAAAACCTATTATTCCCTTATAGTCACTATTGACAACTGCTGAACCAGCATTCATCTGCCTCAGGACACATTTTGAGTGCATAGTAAACAAAGATACTGCCGTTTATAGTGTAGTGCAGGTAAAAGAAAATGTTTAGGTGCCAAAGATGAGCATGCCAAGAGTCAATCATTAAATGGTCGAGTGGATTTCAATAGGAACTAGTTTGATCTGTTGCCTGTGGTGTGCTGAAACATATTGATGAATAGTAATTGATGTAGCCAGTTACGCAGCTGCTCTTCGAATCTTAAAAAAATAACCTTTCAGAATGGACAGTTCAACATTACCCATTGCGGACCATTGAGATACAGGTACATATGCTGTAGGCAAAAGTGTAGCAAATCTTCAGAAGTCAATAAACATCTAAATGAATTTATTTCATTTGTCTTCAGTGAGCAATAAAAAAAAATACGAATCGATACAGTACTCAATTGTTCTAGCTGAACCCAATAGTGATGCATGTTGGACATTAAGGTTTATGGGGTCCCCCCCCACACTTCATTAATGTTTATCATCGGGAAGCCCAAGGACGTGGATATAAAGTGTATAATTGTACACACTCTCACCATTTACCAATTACTAAGATCAGCAATGTTAATGAGGAAACAAGCAATCTGCACCAAATTAAACCATAAATCTCACCATAACCGCTTCTTGAATGAAGAGATTCATATAAACTGGGTTAAAGCCAGCTGATGTGATATTTAAGAGCAAGAGGAGTATGAGTGAATTCTTTGGGCCCTAACAAACTTTCACATGTCTCAAGATGCTAAGCCCAGAGGATCCAGAGCCTCCTGCATTATCTTACTAACGGAGACAAGAGGAGCTTTGTGTACTATTAAATGCCATGATGAAGTGTTTCTCTCTCTCTCTCTCTCTCTCTCTCTCTCTCTTGCTCTCTCTCTTGCCCGCTCTCTCACCTGCTCTCTGTCTCATGACAGCCCAAATGTTAACAGTATTTAGTACCAGAAAGTAGTTTACTTTCTCACTATGTTTAGCACAGATTCGATAGAAGAATCTAATTACCAAAGCTGCTCTGTTCCAAACTTTAAAATGAAATTGAGGCATTAAAGCACTAGAGTGATGCTTTGATTTTACACATGCAATTGATGTTAAGAAGCAAATCTACTCTAGGTTTAAAAGTAGTTTAAATGAACTTGTGTATATATAGAGTTATGTGAAAAAAATAAGTACACCCAATGGAAATTGTTGGCTTTTTTGACATATTGTACAAGCAAACATTTGAGCATTTTGAAACTATTAAAAAAGATGATATACTTGAACAAAACTACATGGAAAAATGTCTTTTTCAATCATTACTCAACAGAAATATCAATAGATGTGATAATCTTCTGTGGAGAAAGTAAGTACACACGTCAGAAGCTAGTATATGCCCCCTTTAGCAGAAATAACTTCTTGTAGGTGTTTTGCATAATTGTCCACCAGGTTTGCTGGAATTTCTTATCACGCGTCCATGCAATATTCTCTCAGTTGTGAGATTCTGGCATGTTTTCTGGCATGTTCTGCCCGTTTCAAATCCCTCCACAACATTTCAATGGGATTCAAATCCAGACTTTGACTAGGCCATTCCATAACCCTCCATTTCTTCTTTTTGAGCCATTCCTTGGTGGTTTTGCTAGTGTGCTCAGGATCATAATCCTATTTAAAGGTCCACTTTCAGTTCAACTTCAACTTTTGGGCAGATGGCCTCATATTATCTTCAAGCACTCTTTGATATGATGCAGAAATCATAGTTACATCAATGAATGCAAGCTGTCCAGTCCCTGAGGCAGTGACACAACCCCAAACCATAACATTTCCACCACCTTGCTTCACAGTTGGTATGAGGTGCTTCTTTTGAAAAGCTGTCTTTGGTCTGCGCCAAACATGTCTGCTGTTACTGTGGCCAAACAACTCTATCTTTGATTCATCTGTCCAGAGCTCATTATTCCAAAAGGCCTGGTCATTGTCTATATGCTCATTGGCAAACTGTAGTCTTGCTCTAATCTTCTATTTTGGACAGCAATGGCTTTTTCCTGGCACACCTCCCATGCAGGTCAAATTTTCTGATTATAGTAACATGCACTTTGATGCCAACAGTTGCAAGACTTACTAGCAGATCATGTGATGAAATGTGGGGTTCTTGGAGACTTCTTTCTGCATCAGACCATCTCCTCTTGGGCTGAATTTGCTGGGACGGTCATTTGAAATCTATGCCACTTGTAGATTATTTTCCTCACAGTGCAATGATGTATTTCAAATCATTTTGAGATCTTTTTAAATCCCTTGCCAGGCCTTACAGAACTCTTTAGAACTTGGCATGATGACACCACACACCTCAATAGCAAAGGGAACATCAGACACTAGATATGAGTGGGGTGTAAATAAGACAGGTTCTACCTGCACTCCCTAAGCAGGTTCTAATCACTGGCTCCCAATCCTGAATACCTGAGTCAAATATTATAGATTTGAAGGTGTGATAAATGTAGGTGTACTTACTTTTGCTATGTGACTGATCTGTTTTTTTGTTCATTTAAATTGTGAAAATTACTACAAAATGTCAATTTTATGTATCACCTTTAAAAAAGAGGATCAAATGTTTGCTTGTTCAAATTTCCATGGGTTCATTCACATGACTGTATATATATATATACACTAGTAGCTGTGTGCACCCTCTCATGACATAATGCTAATAGGGGGTTTAATTATTCCCATGAGAGACCCTTTTGTATAATTTATACAGGGTTTAAATTATACAGACAATCTGACCTTAGTGAATTCACAATCAGGAAGTGCCTATCTGCACTACAGTGTCATTATAAAAAAAAAAAAATTAACTTGATATGTTATTTTTGGAAAGTTTTCATTTATTAAAGGTTTGTGTGAGTAAAACTGTGCAAACGTGACAACTGCGGGGAAAAAAAACATGCAAGTTTCTTTTCTAAGAGGGTCTTTGGAGAATTACATCTTTCAAATGAACAAAATAATAAGAATAAGAATTTGCCGCAAATGAATATGTAATTTGGAGCGTTTCTACCCAAAATGGCAAAATACAGGGCAGTGTCTATGGAAAAAGGACCATGTACTATACTGTAGAATCTTACTGCAGAGTAAAAATGATTTAATTACATTAGCTAAAGATGCACAGTTATGTCTATACCCTTTGGTTTTATGTTCATATGGCCTAGGATTTTGAACAGTTTTTCAAAACATCTCACTGTCTATAATTACACAAGGATGTGACAGATGTGACAGAATGATTATCATATGCATAAAATATACTTTAATATTGTTTTGTGGCACAATAGAAAATTCTTCACCCTATAGTCAGGAGAATGTGAGTTGAAATCTTGATGATGCCACAGTCATCTGTGGCTGGGAGCAAAATTGGTCATTCTGTCTGGGTAGGACTGATGGCATTGTCTCACTCCCCTGTCAATCACAGTGACACTAGCCAGTCATAGGCATCTGTAAGCTCATGTATGCGGAAGAGGGTAGATGGCACTTTATCTGTGAATGTGCCCTGTGATGCAACATGAGCAGCAATTGATGCTGTTCATTGACCTGGAGGAAACCCAACCCCCAAGCACAGGAAAAACATGCAAGCTCCGCACACATGCGACAGAGGTGGGATTTGAACCCCGATTATGTCATAACTTAATCTAAGAAGGAACATCACCAGAACATTCTGAATTTATTCAGGTTCTGAAAAGCACCACAACATTAAAAAAAAAAAGTTTCTCTAACATCCTAAAAACACATTTCATATTAATGATTTACTTCACAATGTAATTGTTTGAATTGTTGTACCTTACCGCATATTTGTTTTATGAATAAGTTATATGAGAACTTACGACCTGCAGACAGTGAGAAGTGCAGACCACAAGCCTCCTGTTGGAAAGCTTTTAATCTCATTTGAAAAACACCAAAGTCGCGAATCAGCCACAGGTCACCTATTAAACAACTGCAACCTTTCAGTTTGGGATACATTTACTAACTGTTACAAAACCTCCAGAAAGCAACTGAAACCTGTCATTTCTTCAGTTTAATCTAAAACCCCTAAAAGCAGATATGTGTTAAATGTCCACTCATACAATTCATCAACTGACATCAGCTGACTGAATATTTGCCTTGAATGTTCTAGGATCTCATATTTTCATATATTATCTGATTTTTCCTTATTTCTTCCAGTTACTAAAGGCATGCTACTACAGTACACTGTGCTGCCACTTTGTGGCCAGTAATACATGCTACATATACTGATATAATTCAACTGAATTGTTTATTCATTCTAACCTTGTGAGCAGTTAACCTGTCAAGCATCCTCATTACCGGATTTATTTACAAAGTGCTTTCCATTGTATCGCACTGACATAGATATCAGGATGAAATAATGTTAAAAACCCATACACTGTGGCTCTGAAGTGGCTGAATTGAAGTAATACACTGATTGAACTGTATACTTTTCTTGTTTTATTTCATTTCTATAGTAAAATGACTGAAGAGCAGCATTTTTTATTTGTATGCTTTTTCTTCATTATTACTATAATTACTTCTTTCATTTGCTCAGGTGCACTTCAGTGTTTCCCTTTTGCATTTCACTCATCTGGTGTAAAATAAAACAGTACGAAAATAAAAACAAAGAGGAACACATTACTAGGTCTCTCTGTGTACAATGTAGTAAAAAAGTATTTGTGTAGATCTCATACTAAATAGTTTTAGATCTTCAAACGAAATGCAACATAAAAGAAAGGCAGCCTGAGTAAACACAGAATATATTTTTTATTTATGTATTTATTTTGCTGAAGAAAAGAAAGTTATTCATTACCTATCACCAATTTGAAAAACTAATTGCCCTCTTAAACTTAAAATCTGCTTGTGCCACCTTTAGCAGCAGTAACTGCAACCAAACGTTTCTGATAACTGGAGATCAGTCTTTCACTTACTTCTAGGTCTAGGATTTACTCCTATGCTTTGGATCATTGTCTTGAATTCATGTTTCCCTCAATTATTGCAAGTTGTCCAGGCCCTGAAGCAGCAAAGCATCCCCACACCATCACACTTCCACCACCATGCTTCATTGTAGGTATGATGTTCTTTTTGTGGAATTCTGTGTTTGGTTTACGTCAGATGTAAGAGGACCCCTGTCTTCCAAACAGTTCCACGTTCGACTCATCAGTACACAGAACATTCTCCCAAAAAGTTTGAGGATCATCAGTGTGTGTTTTGGCAAAATTCAGACAAGCCTAGCTTTACTCAGGTTGCCTTTGTTTTACCTTAGATTTTGTTTCAATTTCTGAAACAATTTAGTACGAGATATACACAAAAACTGAAGAAATCAGGATCTTTTTCACAGCACTCAATATATGCACAAACATATTTGTGCATGTACCTCCATTTTATTGTTTATCTAGAACTTTTTTGTTGTTACATCATGGCTAAAATATTACAGCAACTGAGTGTAAGACAGTGCTCACCATCACGAGCAAGCTGAAACATGCCTCTCTGAGCTGTGTATTGACTTAAAACAGTCAACACCTTTTATTTAAGGCTTGCAGGGAGCAGTAAAATGTGTTCAACGTGATCAGGAAAAAAGCATCACAAAATAACTGTAACAAAGAAACTACCAAAAAAAAAAAGGAAAAGGTAAAGAAAGGGGATGATTTGGGGGCAAACAAACAAACAAACAAAAAACAACAACAGGCAAATGGTATAAAAGTCACATTTTTAAAAGTTAAGAAATATTCATTATTAATCATAATAAAGCATAATTAAGCATTTTATTTCTTATGAAACACATTGGTTAACCTTAATTCACAATAAATGTTCATTGTTTCAAACTACATGTTTGTATGTTTGACTTGGAATTACTTCACTATAGTACATATAGCTTCCATTAGAGCCAAAACATCTCTGTCCATCTGGTTTCCAAGTCGAACTATAAATGCTTAGTCATTTCACCAAATATATCAAATAAATCAAATCAAATTAAAAAAAACCCTTATTGTATATAGAAGAACATTTACTAATCTAGAAAATTCAGGAGACTGGTACTCAAAACAGACCTTATGTTATAATAGGAAAACCATTAGTGTTAGTACTCAATCTAGAATAGTACACGTATGCGATTAGAGACATGATGTGAGTATGTTTATTCAGTGTCACATGGTGCTATACAGCCTCCATTATGTAAGTTCGTACTGCAGCACGCAGACGCGTCACGTTACTTTCTGAGGACGTGCACAAGCATCATGCCAAATGACTGCAGGATAAGTGCAGCGGCCATCTTGAGTATAAATCAGCTTTAACAAATGCTCCAATCAGCAAAAAGCTCCAGTGCTGACGTTCACGCTAAACACACTCAGTAGCATCCTCTATGTTATCGTCAAAAGTCAGATTCTGAGACTTTTCCTAATCTGGAGAACATTTTGTAGGCAAATGAAACCAAAATATATTAAGTTTGATCACTATCTGTTTGACAGTCATGATTGTTAGTTGGTGGAGCACGGTGGCTTAGTGGTTAGCAAGTTTCCCTCGCTCCTCCAGAGTTGGGGGTTCAAATCTCGCCTCCACCTGCCTGTGTGGAGTTTGCATGCCGGGTGGTGCACGAGGATTTCCTCTGGATACTCCCCCAGTCCAAAAACATGTGTTGTATTCTGATTGACAATTTGATTCTCATAAGATTTACCAAAAAAGTGACAGATGTTACAACTAACCCCACTCTCTCCTATTCATGACACTAGCTTTATAACACCATATTACAGTGTTTTTGTTGTTGTTTTTTGTTGTTTTTTTGTTTTTTTTACTAAATCTGAGTGCTAGCGGGTGATATCCATATGACCGTAGTTATTATATTTGGCAGCACGATCATAATTCATCTCACTGAACCCACTGAGTACAGTGTATTTATAGTTTCATTATTATTGTTCTAATAGACATACTGTGCATGCTGTTATTGTGCAACAATCAACATATTACAACACTGTTACTGTGCCTGGGAGGTTAAAAGTACCCCATTTGGAGTGCTAATGAGGGTATCATTGGTTTATAATTGGATTTGGAAGGAACAAATGAGTTGCCATACTCCTATCAAATGCAGTGTTCACACCATCTTTAACATTAACAGGCTAGTTTCAATTCTATCAAAAGCATTACTGGCTAATTGTGAATGATTTGTTATTCTGCTTTGTCAGTAAAATTAGACCTCAGGCTCAATAGTGTTGCAAATCCTCCAGGGGTAAGTCAGTGGGTGAGTAATGCAAATCATTAACTTGACTGCAGTAAACACTGGTTCCTTCATTATTTATCCCGTTCAGTTGCAATTTCGTGTGCTGTTGCCGGACGAGGATGGCATGGGGTCTAATGGTCTTTTCAGATACAAGCACTAGGTCAACAAACACAGTTCCGATAAAAACACCAAATGTGAATATTTGTATTGTGGGTTAATTAACAGTGTCTGTGAAGCGGCATAAACAACCTGTGCTGTCCATTTACACACCAACTGGCTAGATCCTTCTGTCTCCTTGTTAATTATACTGTTGTGACCTTGTGTCCAGTAAACCTGAACTCAAGGTAGCTTTAAAAAAAGAAAAAAAAGAAAAAGAAAAGTGCACAACAACAAATCCAAAATCACTGCTTGACATCCCAGTAATTAGACTTTTCTCAGGTAGGGGTGTATCAAAATGTCTGAGCCTGACAATGTTTGCATAACCTAATCACAAGGATATGCACCTCTGAATAATAACTGCCTCATTTGAACGGTTCCTGAAATAAGTATTTGTCACTGCAAGAAATGAAAATGTCATCTCTTCTGACTGCCTAGACTCATTTACAGTCTAATCTAATAATGCACAAACATTTGCAAAGCATCTACATGCTCCACAAGATTACAAATCCTGCCATGATATCTATCACTAACACAGAAGAATATAAGACAAGCAAAATAAATGTATTAGGATATTATAGGATATTGTGGTAATCTAGGATTGATTTGTTGAATCATAATAGCCAGGAATGTAATTCTTCTTCAACCCTGGCCTGAATGTTTACATAGAAGACTAATGACTAAAAAAGGATTATGGGGGTGGCGTGTGGGTGGAGTCTTTTAGAAATATCTTAGCAGAAATTGTAGTTATAAAATAAGCATGTGCATCATTACTGCAAATACAGCTGTGTAGGCAGGGCGAATGCCTCAGCACTGACTGAAGACGACTTTTTAAAAGACCTTTAATTACTTCACAGTGACGCACAGCGGGTCGACTGCACACCCTGACATTGCTGCACAGCAATGTGGATTTCACAAAAAAAAAAAAAAAAAAAGGTATGGCAGTTGCATCAAGCCATAAATCAAAAGGAAAGCGCACAGGAAAGGCTCAAGAGCTTTTTACTGTAGTCATATTGTCAAGTTCACCAACACTTATTATACAGACCATCCATACAGACTCCATATACAATATATAATATGCAATATGAACCTGTAGCACTGACAGAACTGAACTCCAGTACTCACAGTATACTCAGCTTACATGATGTGTTAGGGAGGAATTAGTTATTTAACACAGTTAACAGGAACCAATAATAGGGGGGGAAAGCTCACTGTATTAAATTGACTACCAGTTTTTGACCTGATTGAACAGCCTCATGTCACCTCATATGGAAAGTTTACTTGAACCAAATTCAGTGGTGGGTTTTGTAATACTGTATTAAAATGCCTTGTCTTTTATCTCTTCTTGATTCTCATCTTTCACTGTCTAAGCCTCAGGCAAAATGTCCCACTCAGCTGTTTCTGGTTAAACAATCCAAGCAACACCTAAAACTTTAAAAAGACAGACTCAATATTATCTAATGGCTTCTCTATCTAGTTTTCTTTTCTGCCAGTTTTATGTGAAATGTGAGATTCACCAACCTAAGCACAGACAGTTCTGTAACTGCCACATATTGTACCTGACACCCAGGTCAAACGCACTGACTCAGATCTGTCCATGATCCCACTCCTTTGCTGGCTCTCCAAGTACTTGACATCTTTTATTCAGCCTCCACATTACAGCAATACCATTTCCATTATCATATTCATGGAGAAATTATTTTAGAGATATACAGAGCTGCCTTTAGTATCAAAATAATATACAGTATACAATCAGTGGACAAGGAAATAATCATTAACTGATCATCAATATGAGCTTGTTGCATGTTATGATTATTGTATACCAGGCTTGATTAAGTGGACTAAATAGTCCAGCTTCAAGATGATGCTACTGGAATAAATGCTGGTTTCAAACTCTTGTCTGTGTAATTAAAGCCCAGCAAGTCACTCACCTCACACTGACGCACAAACCCGCCGCTACAATCACACGGGTATGAGGGGGAAACTACATCAAACTGTGGTGCATAATACAGTACCAAAATTGCATTCAATTACAAATATTTAAGAATACAGAAATATTTTTTAAGAGTGACATGAGATTAGCCGTGCCATTTCAGCTGGTAATGTTATCTTACTAGTGTAGGATTGTTAATGCTAACGCTATTTGGTATCCTTTAGAAACCACACTAGTGTTCTAAATTGTGAAACGTCAAACAGTTATATTGCCTCTTTGGTCTTGGAAGAGTTATTTGCCTAACACAAATAACCTGCTCTTATATTTTAATGGTGTGTAGGCAGGAGCTTAACAAGATGTGATCCGTTTTACTTTCTATCTAGCATCCAGATTTCTAGCTAGCAATGAGTGTCATGAATAACACTCCTATGAAATGTTTTTAAAACATTTGAAACCTAAACTAACAACAGATATGCATTTTTTTTCAATATGCAGAATAAAATTGCACCAGTCAACAAATTGCTAGCTCTCCATTTCCTGTTTCAGTCAGGCATTTGGTAACTGTTCCCAAACAGAAACCTTTTATTTCCGTTTAGAGAATTTCTAGTCATAAAGCTGCTCTGGTGTGAACTTCTACTTCTGCTTACCAATATTCAGTTCGACTATATTATTTGGTTGGTAATTTATAATTTATGAGGTGTGTATGTGTGTGTGTGTGTGTGTTGGGGTTATGGAGATGTAAGTGAACATTACTGTTCGGTTTTTATATTGAGTTGAAAACTGATATCATGGATTATGATTAAAACAAGTTTTAATGATATCTGTTTCTGTCCTGAGGATTCAATTTATTCAGCTTACAGTGTATAGGGTGGCTAGATCTCACATTTTCAATATCCTGTTTTTGTCAGTTTTGACATCAAAATATGTTCTGTCAAAGACATATGATACAATATAAATGATACAATATAACCACTTACCTTAAAATACCTTAAATACAAGAAAACATTGTCCATTTTTAAAATGAAGGTATTTCTCTATAAATCAGTATGAAACAGTATTATATCATCAACGCCATTATGCAATACTATGATATGCAATACTATAATATCTCTGATGGTTGAGCTCAGCTTCCCCTGTGCTCTCATCCCTTTTTAAACCCTAGTTGTGCCTCTCTCTGTGTTTCTGTTTTCCTTTCTCTCAATTTGAACAAATCGTATTTAGTCATTTGATTACTGTCCCAGTGAGACTGCAAACGACTGATCTAATAATATAATTTGTAGCAGAGCTATAACATAATGGATGGGTCTCGATTGAAAGTGCTTGAATTGATGTGACTTTGTATGGGTTTTTGCTGTTCTGTGAAAACAAGTCTCCTCTTTACATTTGCCAGTACGGTTTAAGAATAATGTAACCTGAGTTGACAATTTAAATACGTCAAATAAAATCTCAGTGAGAAATATGTTTGACCTGCAGACTGACTGTCTATAGTCTATATTTTATATGCAGTCCCCACTGAAAGTATTGGAGGCCAATTCTATTGTTTTCACTATACATTGGGTTTGAAATCAAAAGGTGAATATGAAACGATAGATCACAATTTCAGCTTTCTACTCTTGGGGTGAGCCCTAGGTTTTGCCTTTGAAGACTGAATTTGTTGTTAAAAAGGATAAACCAACATGAAGACCAGAGAGCTGTCTATGGGAGAAAAGCAAGCCATTTTGAATCTGATAAAAGAGGGAATGTCTATCAAAGCCATTGCACAAGCATCAGGCACAGTCAATATAACAATTTGGAATGTCCTGAAAAAGAAAGAAACCGCTGGCATGCTAACAACCAGCTACTGAAAAGGTCGGCCAAGGAAAACGACAGCAGTTGAGGACAGAAACAATGTGAGAGTTAGTGACATCTCCAACAACCTCCACAGGTCAAGGTTGAAGGTAATCACAATCCAACGTTCGAAGAAGACTTCAAGTACAGAAATGTAGGCCACATCATAAGATACAAACCACTCATCAGCAGCAAGAATTGATAGGTCAGACTGGAATTCACAAAGAAGATGAGAGAAGCTGCGGTATAAGCCTGGAAAAGCATCACAACCCAAGAATGCAACAGTTTGGTGATGTCACTGGGTCACCAACTTGACGTAGTTATTACAAGCAAAGGATATGCAACCAAATATTAAGTGTTATTTATTTTAATTTACGTTAAGAGTATCTGTTCCTATACTTTTGCTCACCTAAAAATCGGGTGGTCTGCCATCACAGGTGCCGTGTTTTGAATAGTTTAACATCTAGATGTAAGTATGAGGGAATGAAAGCTGTAATTCTGACCCATCATCTTATATTCATCTTTTGATCTCAAACCCAAATATCTTCAATGTAGAGTGAAAACAATAGAGGTAGCCTTGCTGTTCCAATTCTTTAGGAGGGGAGCTGTATTTACACAGCAAAATCACCAGTGTTGATTTAACACCCAGAGTGTTGAATTTACACCCTGCAGTGTTTATATAAATCCACTGGACTCAAATGAACACTCTGGGTGTTAATTCAACACTAGGGATTTTACTGTGTAGGCTTTTATTCTATATTTGATATTTATAAGTGGGGTCCTCTTATCATGTATAGTAGATGGAAGACAGTCTGTACCTGCCAAATTGTGATCAGGATTGTAGCCTACAATCTGGTAAATAACAAACTGAAAAGACAGTAAATAACAATATATACTGAGCTATCAGGAAAATATCAATATACGCTGATTGACAAGGTAATTAGATGCTAGATAGCTGCAACTAGTAACCTAGCAACTCAGTGTAAATCAAAAAGCACCTGAACAAAATTATCCTGTGAGAAGAGTCCATAGGTCAAAACAGATATTTTCTTTGTGTTATTACAAGCCGACAAGTGAACCATCTGAAAAGAGAGGAATATAATTACACACCCACAAGAAATCAATTCCAAGCCAAGCTTCTGTCACTTCCTTTAATTGGACTTCCTTTGTGTGTGTGTGTGTGTGTGTGTGTGTGTGTGTGTGCTGGCACATGGATCCAGAACAACTGAAAAACAAAAACAACAGACCCTGCACACATGTTAAAGAAATTAAAGGGAAGAAATAAGTCATTCTTGGAGATAATGAATTCTCGATCTTTCCCACACAGGATCACTGCATCTCATTTAAGAACCAGAAAGGCAAACCCATTTTCTGGTAATCCCTGGTGTGTAGAGCCCAGACATCTAAACATATGATTTATTGTGGTGCTTGAAACTCAAAGCTGTCTATCCTCCACAATTCAGGAGATTAAAGATATTTAGGCAAGGAAAGGAAATGAAATCCATCTGTGATTCTCTACAGCTATAAAGAGGCTCAGTTAGTACTCCCTGAAACTGACTAGAACATTACTTAACTTTCTCTGTTAAAAAATGAACGAGATAGCGTTAATAAATCAGTGGAGAAAATACTCTAAAAGAATGTGCTCTCCCACTTCTGTGAGTCACCCTCAAACGCCTAAAATATTAATTCAGTCCAAGTTTTTCTGATGTTTTTTTCTGACTCATACATCATACAGTATGTAATCACAGATTGATGCTGCAACCTTAGACAATACTACTTGAATGTGTACGTGAATTGATTTTCAGCCATCATATTCATCAGTGCGGTGAAGTGAAGCAAGTAGAATTCACATCACAAAACATGCTTCGGCTGATTGCTTTCTAAAAACCTATTTCTTCCGGTCAGGTCTCCAAAGTCCTAAATTCTCAGAAGTTACTTACAGTTGCTTTAAAGAGCGAGTTGATGTTTAAAGTGGTCCAAGTGAAGACGTAGTCATTTCAGTACGGAATAAAACACAATGTGGTATGCTTTTATAGGAAAACAATTAACGACAAGTGGTGTAATGCGGCCTGGTGCACAGTGGCTACTGTCATCATCCCAAATTCATTTCCAGTAACAGCATGTCTTGAAGTGTTTTATTCCACAACAACCAATTTGACAACACTAGCCATTTTTTTCAATTATGAATGAATGAAATGTCATGCTTTAGCCGTTTATAGTTCTATTTAATGTTGTGGAACTTTTGTGAGATAAAGTTAATTCCTGTTTTCATGTCAAGTCAAGTCAAGTGGGTATATATTGTCATTCCTCTTTATAGCTTGTATAAATTGGAGCGAAAGGTCTTTTCTCCAGGACAGTATGCAAGACTACATAAAGTGCAATACACAACGGTGTGAGACGAGCACAGGACAATAAATACACAGAACAGAACGACGGATACACAGGACAATAAATATCACCTAGATTATTGCAGATATTAACAGTTGTTGATTAATTTAAGAACAAAACGCACAAAACAAACCAAAAAAAAATAAAAACAGCTTGTAATGTTACCAAAAGCCAAGAAATCAGCAACTCCTCTGCCACGTGGACTTTCCCATGTTGGAAAACCTACTGACGGTTACACTGACATGCACTGACAATGGAGACTCCTTCCATAAATATTAAATAAACAAATAAACGACTCCTTACAAAAACGTAACCTTATCAACAATGAAGCATTTTTCTTTGTTAAATAACATGTTTATTATTAGTCTTAGTCCTTGTGAACAAGTATTAGAATAATAAGCACATTAAATATGAACCTGTGATATGAATTACAGACGGAAATATTGTCAGAGTGACTGTTGATGTGTGACTGAAAATGAATCAACAGCTTGGTGACCAATCAGATGCAAGAATTCTTTCCGCATCATTCTACGCAGTGTAAAATCATTCAGCCCTCTCAAATGCACTTCACTGGGATGTGTTTGCTTAATTATTCGTGACCAGGACCATGTAGCAGGTAGTTAAGAAAAACATTAGTGAATTATGTCAACCAGCTGCAATGTATTATCACAGTCGCTGTAATGATCTTACACGGTGTTCAAGGAAGAGTTCCTGCATGTGCAATGTTTCAGGAAATAATTGGAACTGGATGACTCATGAGGTGAACTGAGATTAGCAAACGGAGTTGCTTGTCTTTAGTTAAAAATTGCTGCAAATGTACATAGCATTGGGGGGGGGGGGGGATCAAAACAACAGCAAAATAACAGTGTGTGTTTGGAATGAATAATAACATAATTATTTGATCAAATGGTGATTTAGAGCAATGTTCCTCATCAAACTCAAAAGATTTAGATGACTGTTAGTCAGAAATAAGCGATTTTGTAACGAGTGGGTACTGTAGATCACATAACAAAAGAACATTCCATTGAGAAAGTCATTAAATACAGCATGCAGTATATACAATATGAATCGAAATGAAAGAAAAGCTGCAAAACCTATTAATCAGGTCTTAACTGAGCTTAAGCCTTTTAATACAGCATGCCCATTTTAGAATGTCTACTTCTGAGCAAACAATATTATTTAAGCATGAATATTTTATTTGTCTATGTAATAAATTCCAACGACTGCAACTGAGTACATGTTTTAACACAGAGATGCTACAGCCCTCCCCAGCAACTTTGCAAAATGAGTCACATCAGGCGTTTCCTTTACGCATGAACTCCATCAACGGTGAAAGGTGGAGCAAACGCAACCACAGACAGAGACAGATATAAATTGATGGCATCGTTGGGAAGCACATGAGAAGATGAAGAGCATGCAGAGCTGCAGAGTGTGTGTGATGGTGTGCGCCGTGCTGCTGTCCTGCGCCTCTGGCAATGAAATTTACCATCTAGATGACGAGGAGGCGGTGGATATAGACAGGAGAGCCCTGAGGAACTTCTACCCTAAAGAGCCTAATTTAACCAGCCAGAAAGAGCTTGTAAGCTCTACTCGTGAATAATGCAGAGAAAAAATACACTGATGTCTCTTTGGTAGTGTTTCGAAAATGAGTTGTATGTGAATTGAATTGAATTACATTTCTGCATCGTGTCCACAGCTTGGGGCTCTGCATG
This sequence comes from Ictalurus punctatus, assembly GCF_001660625.3. Taxonomy (NCBI): domain Eukaryota; kingdom Metazoa; phylum Chordata; class Actinopteri; order Siluriformes; family Ictaluridae; genus Ictalurus; species Ictalurus punctatus. The sequence goes on along the minus strand of NC_030442.2, from coordinate 8,772,601 downwards.
ATGTTTTGGAAAAGCTGCAGAGCAAACGGATCTCAATTTGGGAAAAGAAGTTTAGCCGAGTTCCCACGGTGAGTTAAACCATTAAGGGCTCTTCGATATAAACACACAGACTGCACAATATGACAGGTCGTACAATTTTATGTAGTTACTTTCATTTTATTTAGTGAATATTTTTAATGATGATACATATATGTATAATATAGTTCACATAAAGTGGTATAACGCATTAAAATGCTGTTGATTGAATATCTATCATGTTTAAGTACAAATGAACACAGCAGGTGTTAATTCAGTTCTGTAGGTGTTAATGAAACATAAGGAACTTTGGTGTGCACTTATTTATTATCGAATAACGATGCTGTAAACCATCGCTCTCAGTCAGTGCCCATATTTACTCCATCCCAGCTCTGAGTATACTTGAAACAGATCCAAAACAGAACCACAAATGGGTCTGGATTCGGAACCTCTGCTATAAACACCATGCACTATTTAGTGTATATGTGTAAACTTTGCAAAGCCCTAAATCAAGACGAAGAAATGTGATTTATAACAATAAAATGTTTCAAAAATAGTGGAGAAAAAAAATAACCTTCTTTCTGATAAATATTCTGTAACAATTTCATGTACACCCAGGCTTTCCCTTCATAACCTTTATTCTACTGTATATCTTCTGAGCAGCATTTGGGTCACTTGAACAATCTTTGCCTATTTTGTTTTAAATATCTGTTCTAACTCTGAGATTTCATACACTGCATTCAAATTATTATTCTTTTTTGACTTATCTCTTGGATTATTGCTTTGTTGTATGCAATTTTGTGCACATTTTTGAAATATGCTCCCATCCATTATAGATAGATAAATAGATAGATCACTTATTGGTCCTCAAAGAGGAAATTTGTCTCCACAGTGGATGCATACAAAAATATAACATCATACATATAAACCTTCATAAACAATCACAGGCATAGAGGGGAGAAGGGGACAAGGAGAAAAACATCAGGATCATCATATAACAAATGCATCTGTCATCACAATGACTGAGTACCTATGTGTTTAATGCACGTATAGCCATAGGAACAAAATTCCTGCCATAGCTGGCCTTTCTGCACATGGATAGTCTATACCTGTGGCCAGAAGGAAAGTATAGGAAGGAATTATGATGTTAGAAGGTAGGTTGTAAAATAAAGGTGCATTTTCCTTTTTCCATTCAAAAAACACAGGGGATGCAAACTTTTGCTCTCAATGTCAATTTGATGTTGATTGTTTTTTTTTTTCTCCATTGTGTAATTGCAGTGTGGGGTCGGGCAGCAGTGTGCCATGCGGAAAGGCTCGCGTATCGGCAGGATGTGTGACTGTCCGATCGGAGCGGCTTGCAACACCTACCTGCTCAAGTGCTTATAATCATTCCATTACGTCCACTTGGAAATGGATTCATTAAATGAATTTAATTTTGAGTTCATTCACGTTTTCGATGTACATATGTACATTTTGTGTGTCATCATTGTTTTAATGAAACCCCATATCCATGAATTTATTTCGTTATATAATATAATGTAATAATAAAGTTATTAAAGTGCGACTGAGTTGCAAACACTTGTCCAATATTTTTCTTTGGAATAATGATGTTCCCATGCATGATGTTGATTCATTTAACACACATCAATCCTTAATTAAAAATAACTGGATATAGCTTTAGTTTTCAAAGCAGCAGCTGATTATGAAACAAGGAGTCACACAGCATGAAAAGGGACACCAGCAGTGAGCGAGAGACGCTGTCATAACACATCTAGGACATTTTGATTGATGTCTTACATCTAAATCTGATCCTTTAATCGTATGTAATGCAGGATATGTCTTTGTAGAGACACTTGTCCAGTCACCATAAATGATTTGCTTGTGAAAGCTTTAACTGACTCTAAACTCATGAGTTTGCATCCCAGAGGAGAGGATTGAAAGGCACAGAACTTTCACAGTCTGTCTCTGCATAAATAAAGCGTCCCTCCGAGGCTCCCATTTGTGAAGGTCAGCACAAAACCACCCTTCATCACGTACATCAAAATTGCGTCAACTGTCCATCAACTCAGGCCTCTGACTGTGCGCTTTCACTTCATATTAGTTTCACTACCGTTTATTAATATTTACAAAACGTTCCAGAGGAATCCACAGGGCGTGTGCACGCACGTGAGATACAAATCAAGCTTCATTTAAATGCATTAAAAAATATTTATACCTAAAGCTATGTGTGTACTGGTGGTGGTTTTAAATCTCACAATGTTTTGCCATGCCAGTCTGTAGGGCAAAAACTTGGCGTGACTCAAGAACTCCTTAAAATCTATGTTATCTTATACTGACCAATTAAGAATTCCTTCAAGATATGACTGATATGAGAATGAAAGGTCACTAAACAGGAGGCATTAATAAAGCAAGAGAAATTGTAGATACGTCCGAGTATTGCGTTATTACATTCAGTAAGTGTGAGTTGCAGACAAAATGTGCTTGAAATCCTGGGGTTTATTCTGTTTTATTAATTTCATCACAATTTGTGACACTGATGAAACAAAACAATACACAATGCCTATTAACTACGAAAAAATACTAAACAAGTCCTACCATGACTTTTTGATGGAAAAACTTTTTATTAAAAGACCTAGGACTTCTCCAATTAAATGTAGATCGTTTTAATAAAATAAAAAGTTGCAAATATTTCTCAATTCACTTTAACTGCTTAGTGTTTCCTATTACCTATTGCGTACTAAAAATGACTCGAATGCTTGATATATAAGCAAACAACTACAGGGTGTTAAATAATATACAGCATTTTGATTGTTCAACATATGCTTACTTTTAACATCAATTTCTTCAGCTGAAAATATAGATAGTTCTGTATGATGACCAAAAATGTGAATCCGTTAATTAAATGCCAGGATTGTTATTTTTTAATTTTTTAAAAATTGAATTATAATAAAAACTAAACCAATGTAGTAAAGCACATTTTGTGAAACGGGATATTTTATTAAGTACATACAGAACTCAAGGGCTTTGATTTCAGCATGTAATATTGACCGTTTTATCTGCTGTCAAAACAGGGAAAATTATGTACTTTCAAAAATATTTAGCCAATGTTTCAGTAATACAAAACCTGGATTAAGGTAATGAGATTAAGGTCAAATTCAAAGTTTAGTACTAGCTGCTCTAAGAAGAAGAAGAAGAAGAACCATGACAACAGATTCAGGCTTAAATCCATCAAATGCATATACACTTAAATAATCCTAACTCGTTTTACATTAACATATAAGAAGGACATCAAAGATTGAGATGAAACGTACATGTCCTCATAAATGAAATGAGTGAAACCATTTGAAATATCTTAAAACAGAATGAAATGCGAGAGATTTTAGAACGTAAAGATGTCAAGTGTAGTTTGCTTATTAATTCAGCATTAGCTTATATACAGACCAAAGTCAAGTTAGCGTAAAGTTCGAAATGACAACCAATAGACTCTAAACAAACCTACACACTTAAGTTTGCACTCTGAACAGTCTTATCCAAAATGAACTGTTGCCAGTTTCTGATCGGTGTTAAATGCACATCAAACATTTCAGCGTATAAAACGCGATCACTACAGCCCTGAACCTTCCATCATCAACATGAACTCATAACCGCACCGGAAATGTCTTTACCGAACAAAATTAGCAGTTGTAATGCACAAAGAGACAGAAATGTACTAATTAGACTTAAAAAGGATAGCTAAGAGCGGGAGGCAAAATCGAGCTTCTCGGCTGTTCGTCCAACAGGACCAAATCCTCTACATCTCGACCCTGAAACCTGCGACGACAGATCTTCACCATCACCTTCCGGCCCTGAAATGTTTTAAGGGCCTCCTTTGAGGCCATGGCCCTCGCTGCACATTCGTCACGGCCGTATCCTGTGCCTACGTAGACAGCATGGCAGCGCAGTTCACACACCTGGCCCTCTCTTTGGGTGCAGCCGGCAGGCAGGTCAGGAATGTCTTTGAGAGGCACGAATACACAAGTAAGGCTGGCCTTGCATGACTCCACACAGGTGCGCAGGATCTCAAAGTGATCCAGGTTGGGTCCAAAGCCTCCTGCAGACACCAGTTTCCATGCCACTGTTTTATAAAGCCGGTTAAAGAAGGGCTGATGTTCTGCAGGGGCCTCGGGTAGGGGACCTGATTTGACAGCAGCAGCGTTCGGACAGTCAGTATTTTGTTCTCCGGCTTTACTGTCAGAGTCGTTAGGAACGGTTTTGTGTTTCTTAACACAGCTCTCAGCATCCACGGCTGCACATAAGTTGGAAATAGAAGTGAAAAGCACTCATAATCAGTGATTGTGAATGTTGTGATTATCTTAATTTATTAAAAAGATCCAAAAAGGGTGTAAAGGTGGACTGATCTAAAAGGAGAGAACATGTTCATTTTTGGCCAAAATAAAATTACTGGACTATATTCATTTATTATTTATTTCTTTATTTCTTTTTCTATATTACACTACTCCAGACATTTTTGTATTTAAAAAAAAAAAATCTAAACCATATTTTAAAAATCTACCCAATTTGTCTCCTGTTAAAATTTCAGATTTCATGAGGTGTCAAATCTTGTCCTTAAAATCTATGAACAAAGCTAATTGCTTTAAGTTCAGAGATGATGACTCCTAAGACTATTGCACTCTCACACCTGAAACAGATGGCCTCTTTCCTTTTCCTACGAACTCATCTTTTGTCATTTGCACAGGACTTTTGTTCACACCAATCCCTTCTGCCATCTCTTTCACCTTGTCCATCACAGGTTGGGGATAGCTACAATAAAAGCACACAATAAAAAAAAAAAAAAGTCAAACTCGACTCGCGGCTATGAAAAACACAGGTATGCAGGTGAACGTCAGGAACGAGCACGTACCTACAGCCCAAGAACGTCTGGTTGGCCCAAACCTTGGACAGAGAAAGAAGCCTGTCCAGACTGGAACTTGGGATCCCTGGTTGGATGGTAGGAAAGACCTCCATATTGCGCAGAACAAACTCTCGCCTTGCATGCCAGTGCTTATTTGTCTCGGAGAGTTCTCTTAAGGATTCCACCCAGTGTGCTAGGTGAGGGTTTTGCTGAAGGTACTCAGAAACAACATCCTGTCTGTTGCTCCCCTCTGCCATCACTGGAATAAAACAGAACAACAAAAATATCAGATTAGTTTTCCTTTATACAAACACATTTTGGATATGTTTCCACTAAACTTTTGTCAGCAATATTAGCTTTTTGGTTAATGTTTCCTTAATAACAACAAGGTAGCTATCCAGCATGTGATAATATACCTGAAAATATATAGCAACACTTAACTGCTACAGTAACGCATGCGATATATTCAAGCTCTATTCCCTTATATATAAATATCATAATTATTACTCGATATATTAAACCATGAGTCGTTCTCTACGTTTATCATTATAGCGTGTTAGCAGGATTAGAAACCTAGCTAGCGGTCCACCGCTGCTCATTTCACTTGCATCATGTTATTATATAAACTAAATTGAATACCTGTAATATGATATGAATCACACACACACAAAAGTACTACATAACGCATTAACCTTTAAAGAGTTCCTTTCACCGATTCTACATAACCAGGTAACATTAATCAAATACCGCTAGCAACAATATAAGCAAAATATCCGTCTGTTGAAAGTCACTTCCGGGTTCGTCATTCTAGTTCGCCTGCCAGTCTAGCGCAGTTTATGCTTAGGACGTCATCAGAAAGCGACGCACAATTGGCGGTGTTTATGATAGATAGGCGTTAGTGGTTCAATGGATACTGCGTTGTTAGGAAGTCTTAATTAATAACTTTTGGACTAAAGGTTGATCTAACGATGATCCACGAGTTGCTACTTGCTTTAAGCGGGTATCCTGGTACCATAATTACATGGAATAAACGAAATGGTTTACAGGTATTTATTTATTACTAATAAATGTCTAATGTGATGCTAATTTCAGATCTTTACCTGATCTGCACGTATGCTGTAACTAGCTAATGAATAATGTACTAATTTGCAAAATATTTAATATCATTTAATAACAATCTTCATGCATGGTGTAAGTTGGGAAGAAAATGAATGTTTTAGCTACCTAATTATTATTATTTTTTAAATGAAGTCAATAGCTGAATCCCAGTTGATCCCCATGTAGATTTCTTACAATCTGCATAGTGCTCTGTATTTCTAACATGGAGTCACTTGGAGTTGAATCACTATGTGTTAATTATTGCAGGTGTCCCAGGATCTGCCATTTCTCCATCCTAGTGAAACCAGTGTCCTGAACCGGCTGTGTAAGATGGGCACAGACTATGTGCGGTTCACAGAGTTTATAGAGCAACACACGGGTCATGTCCACCAACAAGTAGGAGCAGTATTTATTTATTTATTTATTTATTTAAAACGTGTTCTAGCTAGGCATGTACAGAACCCCTTGTTTAAATACAATACTGGTATCAGAGGTCTGAGTATTGGCCGGTACTTGATATTGATCTGATTTGTTCCTCTGAGTCACTGTACCGACTTCTTGTTAAACTATGCAAAACATCAGAAGCATGTTGTTAAAGGTTACATGAGTTAACAGTGTACAAGTGTATACACTGGACATCAAGCTAACTTGGATTCTGTGCCTCTCCACTCTTCCTCCAGACTCTGGGACCTCGATTTCTGAATGAAATACAAAATTTACTTTCATCTGTAAATTGATCGTGGTTGTGTGTGCAGTACTGAGCAGACTGAGAGATTAAAAGCTCAGGAAACCTTTGCAGGTGTTTTGAGTTAATTAGCTGATTAGAGATTTTCTCAGGTCGACATTTCTGTATTATAAATTCTTTATTCTAATATTTTGAGATACTTTATTTTTGATTTCCATGAGCTGTAAGCCGTAATCATGAAGATTAAAACAAAAATGGCTTGAAATAGTTCACTTTATATCTAATGAATCTAGAAAATATGAAAGTTCCACATTTTGAATTAAATTACGTGAAAAAACGAACTTTTCCACAATATTTTAATTTTTTAAGATGCACCAGTATAAGTACAGTATGTCTGGATTAGCTATTCAAGCCAGTATAGGCCTGATATCCATACTCAGTATCTGATTTGAACATGCCTAGTTCAAAAGGAACATGTGGAGCTTTTTCTCAGTCTCTGATTTCTAATTTGCTATATCCAGGAGCACCACTCGAGCCAGCCGAGCCAAAGTGGATTACATGGGATATACCTGAGGGCTTTCTGCACTGGCCTGCACTCCATGTTGCAGCCTTACAGACAAGCATTACTAGATCTTGAACAAGAGGTGTGACATGGTCCGACAGGAAAACATCACGTACTGTTCAAATGTCATTCATCTTTAATATGAGTATCACATTTGAGACTGAAATCAGTCCTTTTTTTCTGTTTACATTTTTGCAGTTTCTTGGTGATCCACATCTCTCAATTTCCCATGTGAACTACAAGCTGGAACAGGTAGTGAACATTTCATTTGAACCCTCCACTCAGAGCCGTTAAACTAAATGACAAACTTGATCACACCTTCTCTGTCCTGCTAATCAGTTTCAGTTGCTGTTCCCCTCCGTAATGGTTGTTGTGGAGACCATCAAATCTCAAAAGGTTCGTGGCTTCATGTTTTCTGCACATTGACATAAATAATAAGTGTGTGTGAATGAAATATGTTAAACTTCCTCTTTCTTGCTCTGATCAGATTCATGGCTGTCAGATTCTGGAGACTGTTTACAAGCACAGCTGTGGAGGACTACCGCCTGTTCGGATGGCCTTGGAAAAGTGAGTGCCTTATTAAATCAAATATCAGTACACACTGCCTTCAGTCGTAGCTTTGGGACACTAATACAACTTGGACATGATTAAAATCAGACAAGAGGTTTGTGAGAACACTTCTGGATATCTTGGCATGATTAATGCTGTAAAAAAGTGTAAACAGACATAAGGTGTGTAAATGATCGTGTCTGATTCCAGTTTGACTCGACGGGTTATCTTATAACAGATATTTTGCTTGAGCAGGATTCTTGCAGTGTGCCATGGAGTGATGTATAAGCAGCTGGCTGCATGGATGCTGCATGGCCTGCTCCTGGACCAGAGTGAGGAGTTCTTCGTGAGGCAAGGCCCCAGCGCAGGAGGAGCCGCAGCAGCACAGGAAGAAGAGGAGGAGGACCTTGGCATTGGCGGTCTGAGTGGGAAACAACTTAGAGAGTTGCAAGACCTGGTGAGAAATTGCTCTGAGTCACTGCAAATGAAATAGGGCTGTATGTCTATGCCTCCAAGTTGACATGATGCACATGATGTGGTTTAGCACAACATAAAGTGATGCATAAAGAGATGCACACCACAAAGAATTCTGGGATTGGGAGGCAGTGTTCTTTCATTGGCCCTGAGCAGCACATAGGCCATGCCCATTTTACTGGACGTGACCAGCAGAGAGTACCGATTGATATTGGTTCTAAACATTATTATATCAGTAATAAGAAAGAGCTGTGCATGTGATTCTGTATACAGAGAGACCAATATTGAGTTGCAATTGCCTCACTATTTTTCCTGACCGTGTAGCTCGATAAATCAGTCCCTCCAGGATTTTGCAATCGCAGAAATCAATGCAAACTCCGCAATATTCGGAGGAGCTTGTAGTTTTTCAAAATTACCGCCAGTTTGGGCCAAGATGCGTCATGTGGCATCGCTCATGAGTACAGCTAAAAGGTCTCATTTACCAACAAACAGCACTGCAAAAGACCATGAAAAACATTTTCGTGCAATTGCAATTTCGCCAATACAAGTTGTCTTCTGGAGAGCAAAAAAGCCCAAAAACCTCCACAAGTCACATCACAATTTTTTTTTAAATGTCACAGAAAAATCAAGCATTTTTGTCTGCAACAATAACAAAAAAACTCAGAAATACTGTATGGACTGAATTGACTGTTCAATCTTGAGACCTGTGCACTGTTTTGAATTGCTGAATCTTTATACCCCTGACATGAAGGTGTTTCTGTGACATAATTTAATACAATTTTGTAACACATTTGTCCATTGGTTCTAAAAGCCTATAATCTGCTTGCAGCTTAATCTAAGAGCTCATAACTTCATCATTCTACAGTCTAGGGGGAAAATGTTCCAAGCATGTTTGTGTGGGTTCTATAATGGAGGAACACTCTCAGATTTTCCTGGTTTTAATCAATGTTTTTAATCCGTTTTATCTTAACACTTAGTACTGTTACCTTTTCTAATGTTCTGTTAAAATCCATGCTTGTAGTCGACACTGTTGAGATGAACTGTCTCATTTTGAAACGGGAGGGAATGTAAACATACCCCCATCCCTGAAATGACCTCAACGTCCAAAGCCTTTTGCTTAATGAAAGAAAAAATATTGTGCTGAAATATCTTGGCTTGTCGGATGTTCTGAGCGTTTCTGATGTTCTTCCTTTGTAGAGACTGATCGAGGAGGAGAACATGCTCGCCCCGTCCCTGCAGCAGTTTTCCCTGCGTGTCGAGATGCTTCCCTCATACATTCCTGTCCGAGTAGCTGAAAAAATCCTCTTTGTCGGGGAATCGGTGCAAATGTTTGAGAACCACAACCAAAGTCCCTCTAGAGCTGGTAAGACCACACTAGATACATCATTTTGTATTCGAGTCTATAAAGTACATGCTTTAATCTGTCTAATGCAGGTTCCATACTGAAACACCAAGAGGACACGTTTGCTGCAGAGCTCCACAGACTGAAACAGCAGCCACTTTTCAGCCTGGTGGACTTCGAGAATGTAATCGATGGAATTCGAAGTACAGTTGCTGAGGTTGGTTATGAGGCACAGTGTAGTGTGTTGTTGTTGTTGTTGTTTTTAAATGCACACAATACCTTTTTCTTCTTTTTCATCTTATAGCATCTTTGGACTTTGATGGTGGAAGAATCTGATCTTTTGGGCCAACTCAAGGTAAACAGGAGGATATAGTATAAACAGTGATGCTAAGGAGTGATGATGATGATGATGATGATGATATTGTATTGATATAATGATAAATTTAGCTATGATAAACGGTCTGTAATGCAAAATATTGCAGTGTTACCAGTAATCAGGTAAATTAGTTTAAAGTAATCAGTTTAAATTTTAATTAAATTTAAAGTTATTAGTTTTCGAAATGTATTTGTGTATCGTAGTGTGTATGTATACTGTATACTTGTATATCGCTAACTGTTTGTCAAATTTCTTTTACCACCTTTTTTCTTTGTCCACCTTTAATTGCTGTACAAAAATGTTTTCATCCCCCGTAGATCATAAAGGATTTTTATTTGTTGGGACGTGGTGAACTGTATCAAGTCTTCATTGACCTTGCCCAGCACATGCTTAAGACCCCACCCTCAGCTGTGACAGAACACGGTGTGTGTGATGTGAGCTGGTGATTTGTTGTCATTTATAACAACAACAAAAAAAGATTTCATTGTAATGATTGATTAATGATCATTGCTGTCAGATAGTTATCACTCCAACACGTTTTTCCAGATGTGAATGTGGCGTTTCAGCAAGCTGCTCATAAGGTTCTGCTTGATGATGACAACCTGTTACCCCTCTTGCATCTCACTATTGACTATCAAGGGAAAGATGCCAAAGGTACTCATCAACATCTTTGACTTTTATTTATTTATTTATTTATTTATTTATTTATTTATTTTGCTTAATGCATAGGAGCAGCTCCTTTTATATATTTAAGAGACACTTTTTTGCAAAAATCTGTTGCAAAGAGATTTTTATCTATAGTCATATAGCACCACTTACTGGTGGATGCCAGATTTCTAATAAAGTCCGATTAGAATTATTAGCACTAATAAGACACTTTGTTAATCATTTGGTTAGGTGGTGGTCTTATTATAAATTGTCATCTAGTATAAATGGAAGCTTTAGTTTTTTAATTGCTGGTACAAGATACACCTAATGTTGTTGCAGTATCCCAGCAGCCCTTGCATGGCACTTATTTGAATAAAACAAATGAAGTCATTATTCGGGTAACAGACACCTCTGCCTCGTGCAAATGACCTTGTATCTTTCAGTGGGAGTATAATGTCATGTTTATTATAGTTTTGAGTTTTTGTTTTTTTAATATCTTACCATATAATGTTTACCCAATTTTGTGACTTGTGATAACGAAGGAAGATGAAGCCTAGCAAACTTGCTGGTTAAAACGATTTGAATGAATTTATCCTAACGGTATGTCAAATTTTTCTCTCAACTTTATAAACATTCAAATGACAGCCAGATCAAGAGTATTCTGTAGCCTAAAACGTAACTCCATGTTCATTTGAATTGTTGATATTTATTTAAGAATTAGACAGATTAAGACTCTTTGAGGACCTACAACGACCCTGTTACACTGAAACTGCAAAGCTGATCAGTGTAACGTGCATTCTTTTAACGCAGATGTTCTGTCTGTGTCTGTTTACAGAGGCGTCTGGGACTCGAGAAGGCACCACACCTCCTCAGGAGTCTTCTCCTCGAGAGCCTCCTTCCACAGGCTGGGCTGCACTGGGACTGGCCTACAAAGTGCAGTGGCCCCTGCACATTCTCTTCACTCCTGCCGTGCTGGAAAAGTAAATTGTGCAGAAATGTGTGGAGTGAGGGGTATTGTTCCACTATGTCCAGAGCACACCACAGTTTGGTGAAGTTCCTGTTAAAACAGCTCTGATTCAACTCACAAACAGGAGTGAACTCTGGCCATACAGGAGCAAAGTCACCCCTGTGTATACACAGTACTGTGCAAAAGTCTTAGGCACCCTATTTTTTTTTAGTACAAACTTTGTTATAGATTTTTATTTTATGACTTCTACATGATCAAGTCAGTCCAAAAAACATTTTACATTCGCAAACATTAGTTTTCCAGCACAAAATTAAATGTTTTAAAGAAAGCAGCATATTAAATGGTAAGAGACACTTTTCAGACACAAATATAATGAAGGCTGCTGCAAAAATAAGAAGCAAGTGTGACAGTCTAACTCCCTAGAAGAACCGTGGCTGGTTCTGGAAGATGCTGAATAAAACTTAAAGCTCATTTTGCACAGTACTGCATTCAAGACTTCATGTTTTTTAATTTTTCTTTTCATCCTTGTGTTGTATTTCTGCTGCTCTTTAGGTATAACGTAGTGTTTCGATACCTGCTCAGTGTGCGCCGGGTGCAGTCAGAGCTGCAGCACTGCTGGGCCCTACAGATGCAGCGCAAACACTTAAAGTCTAACAAGACCGACGCAGTCAAATGGAGGCTGCGCAACCACATGGCGTTCCTTGTCGATAACCTGCAGTATTACCTACAGGTACTGTGCTACCCGAGGGAAATCTTTTTATATTTTGCAGCTGGTTTTCAGCACTGACCCTCATTCGTACAATTCATTTCCCGGCTCAGGTGGATGTCTTGGAGTCGCAGTTTTCACAGCTTTTGCAGCAGATTAACTCGACACGAGACTTTGAGAGCATTCGTCTGGCTCATGACCATTTCCTTAGTAATCTCTTAGCCCAGTCCTTCATCCTTCTGAAGCCAGTAAGTCTCAGATTTTTAATAACTACAGTGAAACTGATTACGAGTGTGAGTCTGGACTTTAGGGAATTAATCCCAATTCATATGCTTTGCAGTGTCTTTTTTTTTTTTTTTTTTTTTTTTGTCTGTCTGTTTGTTTGTTTGTATGTTTTTAACCTCTAAAACTGACTTTCCTAGGTGTTTCATTGTTTGAATGAGATTCTGGATCTCTGTCACAATTTCTGTTTGCTGGTGAGTCAGAATCTGGGGCCACTGGACGAGAGAGGAGCAGCTCAGCTGGACATTATGGTGAAGGTCAGTCTGTTATCGTATTCACGTTGAAGTTAGGGATGCACTGAAAATGTTGGCCAATGGAAAATGTTAGGAGTAAATTTGCTGTAAGGTCGACCTACTTGTAACTACAGGAGTGTACTCTTTGAAACACGATCGGTGTATTTGCGACTTGTGATTTCTCAATATTATAGAAGTTTTATGAGAATGAATGGGACTGCCTGGTAAAGTAGCACCCGTTTTACTTACTGACTTATATTGTGAATTGTCCCTATACAAATAAATATGTATTGTAACAGCTTAAAGCTAAACTTCAACTGCAGTCCCTGGGAACTACATTGCTGACTTGTCACGGTTGTGCTCTTTTTTTTTAATGATCATAAACAATTCGTATCCTATTACAGGATTGTCAGGGCAACTCCTAAATCTTGTATTATAGAATATATTTGTTCTGTGACTCAAAAACATATATCCTCACAGTCCACTTCATTAGAAACACCTGTACATTCAGGCAAATATCTAATCAGCCAATCGGGTGGTAGCAGCACAATGCAAAAAATCATGCAGATACAGGTCAAGAGCTTTAGTTAATGTTCACATCAAACATCAGCATGAAGAAAAAGTGTGATCTGTGTGTTCTGTACCAAATGGGCTGGTTTGAGTGTCAGCAGGGTGTTGGGTTGGGGATTGGTGAGGGGCAGGGTGCCCCCCGCTCAAGAACGCAAACACTGGACCAGTATTCTTGTTAGCCAGTTCTAAGCTTTTTTGTTTGTGTTGATCCACAAATTACAGAGGGACATGCAAGAGCTCTGCACTGTAGTGGGCATGTTCCTGTATATAGGATGAATATAAATAAAGGCAGAGCAAACAAGGTCTGTAATCCTTCAGAAAGTGAGGGATGAGTAATGGAGGCTTAGAGATGGGTGTTTAAATAGAAGCATGTTTGTGTGGGCTGGTTGGAGTGTGATTTTGGCCCATTATTAGTGCATCACTAATTAAAACAGCAGTTTCCAAAACTAGGCTGCCAAATTATAACCCGCCTGTAATTCTAACTCTAATTTTGTAGTATGAACCGTGCTGTTGTTTGAACAGGGTTTTAGCCGCCAGTCGTTCCTGCTCTTCAAGATCCTCTCCAGTGTGCGTAACCACCAAATCAATTCAGACCTGGCTCAGCTACTGCTGCGTCTGGACTATAACAAATACTACACTCAGTCGGGAGGTACGCTGGGAAGGTACGTGTGGTGAAGCTCAAAACGTTTGTCACATTGTTTATTAATTACAGCAGTAGTAAGACTTGTATTGCTTTGTGTCTGGCAGTTTTGGGCTCTGAGACGGAACTGCAGGAACCATTACTTCATTCTACACTGTGTAAATATGCCCTGAGGTCATACTGCAAGACATAATGATTATACATTTGTATTAACACACACCGTGTCCACTTTCTGATATTTATGTTGGGTTGTCTTCCATGTGTTATACTAAATTTATACTTGTAAATACTACTACCTGAATTATACAAATAAACCCAAGGGAAAAAAAAGGAGAGACACAGTTTATTATGCCAAAAACAGTTTTAAAAGTATATACAGTAAAAGCAGGCAGGTGCTAAAACAGTACAGGATGTTTAAAAAAAAAAATACAGAAGAGACCAAGCCTAAGAAGAAGAGTAATCATGATGATATTCAGGCTGACTGTCATAGGCCAGACGTTCTCCACAGATCACACACTGAACCAGCCACTCCAGAGACACCACGGGAGTGTTCAGGGCAGTCACACACTTCAGCACCTCCGCAGGACACGCAGACACCACCAGGTCCAACCCCTCTGCTGAAATATCTACAAACCAGGACAAAGGAAAGCACACAAGGTGTAATTCTAAAACTTCACAAGCGAAGTCGTCTTCAGGTTGACCATTTTCACTGATCCTGAAAAAACAAGTCAACAATTTGGACTAGGCTTCATATTGTAGGCAAAAGAGAAATATATTAAGTGTATTGTGCTATTTTGACAACTTGGTATCCATTTGTGGGGGCGTAATTCCACACTCTTTCAGATCTACACTAAACCCCTGCTGAATGCTGAAAAAATACAATTTGTATAGCTAGAAGCTGCACTGTGAGAAATATGCAGTATTTCATGGAGAGAGAAATAAAAAATAAGGTGGAATATCTTTAAGTGAACCAAGCAGAACCTACCAGAACTGTTGCTGCTTAGTTTATGTTGCTGGACCTTTGCAGCTCCACACATGGTGAGCAACGAAGTCCACAAATCCACACGTTCTTCTGAAACCAGCAGGACCTTCAGAGCTTTGAAAGGGTTACAGCGTGCATGCCTGTGGGAAAAGAATTTTTTTTTTTAAATTGTTCTGAATTAGGATGTAATAAATCTTACTGTCAATGACTTTCTAGGAAATTCATTTCTTTTTAAGAAGTTATTTTCATACATGACACATCTGTGACACCCTTAACATTAAACAGTACGACCACTAAAAAAAAAAAAAAAAAACCTTGAAGCATTGTATAAGTTTTACTGAAGTATACAGAATTACTGAATGCTGTTTCGATCCCAACAGCTGGATTAAAACTCTTCTCTCTGTATCTAAGAATCATGCAGAATATGACCACTGAGCCTCATTTATCAAGCTGGATACGAATAAATGTATTTGTAAACAATTTACAAAACAAATTTCAGAAATAAGACTCACTTATATGAGCCTCGATTGCTTGGCCCGTATAATTGGCGAGGAGTCATTGTACGCATAAATTTAATCAAATCAATCATTTCATGATTTTGAATGTTTTGAAAGAAAGCAATCCACTGGATTAAGACAAAGAAGGTGAAAGAAAAAATGAAGCAAAGAAATGGCACCCTATAAAAGGAGGAAATGTGTGTGTCTGTGGTAGCCAATGAATTATAATCTCATTACTGGAGGATTTCGCACACATCATGCTTAGAAGGCACTGTTTTACCATTTAATTGTCATTTTTTCAGCTTGTTTCAGCTCTCCGCACTTTTTTTTAAATGGAGTTTTGTGGGCGGTACTAAAAGCTGTGTCATGACCGCACTATAAGACTGGAGACCCCAGTAATGAAGATCGAGACCGTTTTCCTCTGATTTTATATCATTTTTAAAAGATATTGTAAGCAATATTGCCAGAGGAGAAAATCAGGCTAAAATAATGTGTATGAGACTTAACAGAAACTTTACAATTTGCCAGAACTGTATTAATACATTTACAATACAATATCACAATAAATTCTATCCGGTTACACTTTTCTGAAACTTTTTTCCTTTTCTTTTTTTAATTATAATAAACTAGGAACTATTGAAGACAGCTGATTTAAAATTCAGCGTTAATAAATAAATTTATCCTTGAATTCAATTTTAAAAAATTGTTTATCACAAAATATTTTCTCTCAAGTTTCATGCTATTTTGGTCATATTACCTACCCAAATTAAATAAATAAATAAAATACAACAACTGGTGTATAAACTTCCAGGACATGTGGAAGCCCTGAATTACCATTCTACGATTCGTTTCTCAGGCCCGACTCCAGCAGGAAGCAGGTAGTTCCTGTAGTTCATCAGCTTCTTCTCTTGACAGCAGTCTCGCACCCAGATCTGAGAGACACAGGGAACTCCACCTGCCACACACAGCAGGTACGTCTGCGTGCGGCAATGCTTATCTGCGATCAACAGGCTCTGATACGCTGCTTTACACTAAACAGACAAAACACACAGGAACCTTTAGACTTGAGAAACTTCAAGTGCTGCAGAAATAATTCAAACTACTACAGGCCACAAAATGAGGCCTTACCTGTTCTTCATTAAATTCAGGAAGGATCATTCCCCCACCAGCCTCCAACTGCCTCTCGGTGTACTGCTTGTTATACGGAGCCGTCGGCACGTACTCTAATGACGAAAAGGAAACGGGACGAGAGTCTGGCAAACTATCCACAGCTTGAAATAATAAATCGAGTTCAAGTTGTGATGAGAAGCCTCTTTTCTCACCTTCCTCTCCATCGCTGGTAGTCTGGTTGGACTTCCTGTCGTTGTCAGAGGATGCAGTTAACATGAAGACAAAGCCCATGAAGAGAGACGTGCTCTCAGGAAGAGGGCCGTGGCTCACCAGTAGGTCATTGGTGTCAGAAGGCATCTCAGCTCCGCTCCCAGAGGTGTCACATGGAGCCATTCTCAAACCTAAATCCACATATTAATATAGATGCATAGTGTGATTACATTAAGAAAGGATTGGTCCAGAAAGAAATCTAAATGAAAACTTTCTACTTAACTTAAACGGTGTCTGACTTGTTTTTTGTTTTTTTTTTAGTTTTCCTCTAGTTTCAAACTTAATGTAGCGAACAAGTAATGGAGGTCTCACTCATCTAACATTTTTGTATAAAGCCATGCCCAAGTCTTCAAATCCATTATGGAACACCATTATGGAAGCTATGTAATAGAATTTTAATAAATTTAGCATAAATAATCTGTATTTGAAAATCTATGCTTAAGTGTGATTCTATAATAGAATTCAAATGACTAAGCTTCAAACTTTCTATTTATTTATTTATTTTTTAAATAGTCTATTTAAAACTTATCAGTGTTGAATATAAAGATTTGAGCATGTATTTATGGAATAGATTTTGGGTGAGACAGACTTCCATTAATTGTTAGCCATCAGCTTCATAGCTATAGTAAAAAATAATAATAAAAAAAAGAAGCAAACAAACACAAAACTACATTTAGGGCTACAAGTAGAAAAGTGTGTAAACTTTTGCTGAGGCAATTTTTTTCTGGCCAAACCATTTCTTTAAAACACTAGAAACCCATACACCATATTTAGTGCTATTCATTTGCACTGGCACATGCAAAATAAAATGAACCACCACCCTGTGAGCACACGCACCAATTCCACCTGCCTTTCCAAGTGCACCCAAAATCTACATACCAATATCCATACGAGAGCTGGATCTGCTGCTCATTACAACTCAAAGAAAGGGATCTCGAGTCATGTTTGCAAATGGTTTGAAAAAAGCACAAATTTATGTCAAATATCTGGTTTGTTAAAACACTAAGACACCAAACCAGGGTACATGTGTGGCTAAAAGATTATTATTATTTTTTTTTTTTTAAAAGCAATCGAAATCTAATGCATATTTTGAAACTGAGTTTAAAATGCAGAATGTCTTACACAATAATGCAATTTAGAACATTAAAATAAACGGATAAAATTCATGAAGCCATTATTAAAAGCATTTGAAAAACAGGAGCTTTAAAAATGTCCTCAGTTCAGGCTGTTCTGCTGTTGCTGCACGTCATTAATCACTGTCCGGACCGTGCACCGCATCCGTACCCGATCTGGCCCCACCCCCTCTGCGTCCTCTCTTTGCCGGTGTCCTCTCGTCCTCCGTGGAGCTCGTAAGTTTCCTTTTCGCTGGGGTTCGTGGGCTGTTTGCGGAGCTGCTGCTTGGCGTACCAGGCCCATTCCCGTTTCCTCGACGCCTGCGCTTTCCTTCTACAAGGTTGTCTACAGGGAGATCGTGAACTGTTAGCACACATGGACTCCTTAACCATCAAAAAACATTAACAGCAGTAATTCATGTTTTTTCACTCTCTGCCCAAGAAATCTTTTCTTCAAAAGGGGAAAGAACTATAAGAAGGATGAGGTGGGACACACCGAGGCTGATATCAGATGCCATGTTCTGAGGAGTGGAGGGCTCGTAAGGCCCGAGGCCATAGTGTTCCCTCAGGCGGTTGCCCTGATCCAAAGTGAGAATCACTGCAGTCCTGCTGTACCATGTGCTCTGGCCATCTTTCTCTACGCAGTACAGCAACTCAGCACCTTGACGTTTATATGCCTTCACTATACCTGTCAGCAAAACACACACAAACGTTTAGCCTTCGCGGCTTATTTTACGGTACTTGGGGGAAACACTGAAGTACACTGATGAATGTTTTTTTAGCTAAATCGTCCTCTCGGTTCCCCTCCAGCCTCTTACCAGTGTTAAAGTACTCCTCCTCAGTCAGCGCCGTGACCTCTGTCTCCAGCGGAATGGGATCACACAGCAGGATGTCCTTCCCCTGGGCCTCACACTCCTGATTGTCGTCGAACAGTAGCCGGAAGCGGTTCTCTCCCAGGTCCCGGGTGATGGTCCCAGAGTAGAAAAATGAATTGGACGACCACTTGGCCATCACACGCAGCCCGATGAAGCTACTGCTCCCTGCACTGTTCTCAGGGGACATGGTGTTCAGTGTGTCCAAACGGCTTGAGGGGACACGTGCGTTTGTACGAGCCAGGTGCTCATCTTCAGACGAAGACACGGCCGGCCCATGAGCACCTCCTCCTCTCTGTGCTGACCTTCCACCTCTGAGTGAGAGCAGCAGCAACAATCAGCAAGAGAGATTGTCATAAAGGCAGCAGTGACACATCTGGCTTACTACTAAGAGGGTTTTGGGGACAGAAAGGTTAGTAAGAATTTGAATGAAAGGGTACTAACTTCAAAAGATGTTAAGAGTGAGAGTTTCCATCCACGTGTTTTTGTGTATACAGAAGGAACGTTTAATTGAAACACCACCTTATCACAATGTCTTTTTATAGTCGACTAAAGTTAGTTATTTAAATAGACGACAAAATATATTTTAAAATGTTATTTGATTAATTTATTGACATAAATAATAAGTTCTTAAATATGCTGTACAAATAATACTACTACTACTACTAATAAATCCAGCACTTCCAGAATTACCATTTTGGAATACCGTTTGATATTAATAAATAGAAAATATTTGATTATAACATCACTTGTTTTTAAGCATATCGGCAGTTCCTATTTCTTTCACTTAACATTTGGATGAAATTCTACCCTTCCCATCATGTTTTAAGAGGCGTTTAAGGATAGAATCATGTACCAAACGAGTCCGTGAGCCCTCACCTGGACAGTGGACCACGTGAGGGGGGTCTTCCTCGACGCCCGTGGCCTCGAGGGGTCAGCGGGGCAGTGAACGGAGAACCCCAAACGCCTGTTAGCTCTAACCCCACTGCCTGTCTACCCCCTCGCCTGGGGCTGAGAACATACATGCACACACACACACACAGACGGAGCGGTCAACAGACGCGCCCTCAGCCAGCAAGTGTGTAGTAGCAGCAGTGGGGGAAGTAGCTGTACAGGCCATGAGTGTTCTCTTGAAGTCGTGTGTTTACACATTGTGTGTGTGTGTGTGAGATAGAGGGGGAGAGAGAGAGAGACTGGAAGAGTTAAGTGCCACTGACAGCTGCATACATGCTTGGGATGTCCATTAACATATCAATATAAAAAAAAAGGAACTGATGTAATTCTGTAGCACTGCCAATTGTAATAGTGAAATATGAAATGTGCCACATGTTAATTCATCTCTCCTCTGAGGCAAAAATGAACTTGGAGTAGCTGTATATATTATACATAATTCAATCCAGGGCATGTACACAACTGTCAGTAGAAAGGAATAGTAGTAGTGAATAGTATGAGTGTTAAGGCGGGGTCACGCGGAGGCCACAAGACAGACACTACAGCAACTCACCTGCCGGTCTTTGCTCCACGGCTGGGAGGCATGACAAAGTCAGCGATCCTGCTGGGAGCTGGACCTCCGCTGCTGGTCCCGCTGGAGCTGAAGTGGGATGCAGTCTTGGACGAAAGCGAGCTCACATCAGCCAGGTCTCCTGAGGTCATGGAGCTTCCTGTACGTGAAGGGGAGACGTCGCTGTCTATGACGCAGCGGTCCACCACTGGCTCGTCAGACTCCTGGAGAAGAAACAGATTATGATTACATAATCTGAATTTAAGTCAGCTCCTGATATGTTCTCTAATTTCACTGCTGAAACTCTCCTACAGGATGCCTCACCTCAACGACCTTACGGTCCACCTCCCTGCCATCTTCGTAGTACATGTCAGTGATAATGCGAGTGATAGTAGTGCGCACTTCTTGAATGGTGCGGATGTGTCTGCGGTGAGAAGGGCCTGACTGTGAGCGGGTTGGAGTGACTGGCTCCCCCTAAAAAAAAAAAAAAAAAAAAAAAATACAAGCGAGCACATCAGTGTTGCCATCTCACTGGTAGCTTTTATTTTGTACAGTTTTGTTAATAACACTTGGTCATCTTAGAAAATCATAGTGACATGTAGTAAAGTTTATTTTAAAGTTTGGCCCAACACTTTGGGTAAAGTGAAATTTGTGCAATTCTTTTTTTTTTTGGCCACACTGTTCCTTAAAACAAATCTTAACAGTAGAATAATTTGCTGAAAAATGAGTGAGATTCAGATTTTATAAACTGATCTTTTTTATTCCATCAACAGTGCGCAAAGTTGACTGTTACTCACAGTATCGGCTCTTCTAGGTTTTGAGCACCGAGTTTTTTTTTGTGTTTCATGTACTCCTCATACCTAGCTACAAAATCAAATGGACTATCAAGCTAATAACAGTTTATTCTGGTTTCAGAAACAAACTAAGTGAAAGTTAAGTTCACAGAGAACACGAAGTGTTTGAGTGGAGTTCTATGGAGTTTACACTCACTTTACACATCTCTAATGCAGGCGGTGTGTATTGAAACGCTTGTTAAAACAAAAGAACAATGGCTTTGTGTGACAAAAAAACATCAGAGAAGCGTGTTCGGTGTAAACTGGCCTGAACAAAGCCAGAAGACGACGCGACACCGAACGATAGCCAAAATACTCAAACATGTATTCACAAACATCACGAAAAGGGGAGCAGTCATGGATATCTGAATATTTGAAGACTTTAAAATCAAGTAACAGAACAATATTTGTCTTCTTATCTTGGTCTTCTTTATTACAAGTAACAGACGACACGGTTTGATTAACATGCCAAAAAGTACCATAATTTATTCTTTACCATTTGAAGCACGGTCTATTAAGGAAACTTCAATTTAGTATGAGACTAACGTAGTACATAAATAATCGTAATAATCAGCCGAATTATTTGAGAAGAGCTGATTTTCTGATCATATTAATCAATAGTGAAGTCTCTTACCCTGCCTGATGGGAGCTGTGGTCCTGAGGCATCAAAGCTGGTCTGCTGGGATGCTGCTCTCTGGGGGGGGGAAAAAAGAAGAAGAAACAAAACAATGTTTTAACCCTGTTCATAATTTCCCTCCTAATACAATGTATTCTATGCTGAATGTCTTACTTTGCTTAGAGGACTTGCTGCTGAGGACAAGCCCACGCTGGTTTGCTGAGACATAGCTCTCTGGCCTGGGAGTGACTTGCGAGGTGCCTGTCCAGAAGTGCTGGGAGCTTCATGTTCTTTAGCTGTGGAGGACTGCACCTTAGCCAGAGGTTCTGAGTGCAGGACAGTGCCGTTGGTCTGCTGTAATAACTGCTCTGGTGTACCATTACCTACTGCCTCGGGAGACAGATCAAGGCTCTCGCTGCTTGGGAGGGCGGTTTGGCTTAGACGTCTGGTAGTTCAGGGGAGAAAAAGAAATAATGGCAGATGGGTAAGAGCTAAACCGCTTCAATATGTTGGTAGTGTTTAAAACAGGCTAATATTTACACCATTAAAAATAATCTCTGTTGAATCACAAAGTGAAATAATATTTTCCGAATGCCGAGGCAACTACTAAAAAGGTCCCAAGAACATCTCTACACCTTAAACCTCAAAGAATGCAAGGATCTATAAATATGCATGAATATGCAAATTGGAAATTGCCCCCATGTCCTTGTGCAATTAAATCTAGTGATGTCATTAATGATGTCCCATGAAGTAATTGGTCTTTTGAACCAATTTTTTCATTTGAATCAAACTTTGCATGCCTTCTATGTAATAATAATAATAATAATTCCTTTGATTTATATAGCACATTTCTAGGCACTCAAAGCGATTTACATTGTATGGGGAGAAATCTCAACCACCACCAGTGTGTAGCATCCAGCTGGATGATGCGACAGCAGCCATAGTGTGCCAGAACCACACCACACACCAGCTATTGGTGGAGAGGAGATGCTTGTCATATAATTGTAAAATACTAGAGCGGCAACAATAAATGACCAATAAAATCAATAACAGATTATGAAAATCGTGGTCAATCGAATCTCATTATCGATTAGTTGGTCTGCACACGGCACGAGGCACATTTACTCTTTGTGTTACTTCTGTTGCGAAAACACTCATCAGAAAAATGGCAGAGTACAGACCAAAGTTGTGTCCCAAATGACGTACTACACACCATGCACTCAAGTGTATTAATTTTAGAACAGTAGTACTGTATCAAATGGAACACTAAAGCCGTTTCACTTTCGATGGCATATGACGTCAAACACACAATGCGACGCCGCTATCTTTAGCGGAATACCCAGAGTCAACAAAAATTTATTTCTTCAGTTTAATGTCTGGGTAAACGTTACCTTTAATGACCACAGGTCACAATCTGACAGAGGCATACTCATCAAGTGACAACCGAAAAGTGTGTGACCCAAGTCCTCTAAATGCAGCGATGAAGACTGTAACCTGCAAACTTTACAAAGTGGCGCTTGTGTAGCACGGAAGCACGACAGAGATGCACGAGCACAAACTTATGTTTATATCCAAAATGCTTCACTATGTGCAAGGGGTCGGGGAAACTGGTGTGAACTGTATAAAAAGGTTTAGTTTAATGCAAGTTTATTGTCATTATATGGTGCATTTGCGTGCTTACAAAAAAAATTTTTTTTTGAAAAAAATTGTAAAATCTGTCGTTTACTATAACAGGAGCAATCTGTAATTGATCCATTTGTAACGAGGCTGTGTTGGACCTCACTCGCAATGTAGATGCGGTGATAAACTGTGGGAGCACAAGCAAGATCTACAATGTCAAATCAAAACGGTACGATCAAAGTAAACAGAAGTAAAACTATATGCCTAAAGGCAGTGACTGATTAGTCAATTAATCGAAAAAAAAAATAAAATAATAATAATAATAATAATTGACTGATTGATCGATTATGAAAATAATCGTTAGTTGCAGCCCTAAACAATGTACTACACATCATAATAAAAATACCTATTTGCCTGAATAAAGCCTGTTAGCTGGCTTAACACAGTTTGTAGGTTTCAGATTGGTCAAATCCTACAACTGATTCAGTGATATGGACAGTTCAAAGGACTGGCAAGTTCAATAGGAAAACTGAATCCCATTGCTCTCTATCCATGAACCTCAGACTGACTGAGCCTGAAGATGAAAAAATTTTCAACATTATAATTGAAAGTCTCCATTTTAAGGGGCAAGTTGTCTGCTTTTCTCATGTGCTTACGAGAAGTGGCTCAACTAATGAGAGATGATAAGAGGACTTGTTGAAAATACCCATTAACAGTCCAAAAACTAGAATCATATCTTCCCTTTTCCACGTTTGTCTACGGACTCAGAACCAAGAATAGCCTCCCCAAGGCACATCAGATGGTGTAAGTAGGGCACACACTGTTCCACTGCATACCATCACTCTAAGCAAACAGGGCACTGTGAAACCAATTTAATGGTCTCTAAAAATACCCTGTACCAAGGGAGCTCCATTTATAACCTGTACAAAAACTCCCAAGGTCAGACACACTCTAGACAAAACGAAGAGAATCACAAAGACAACCTGTAGCTTTTCATATCCACATAAACAGTGTTGCAGCATTAATGTCAGTTCTTCGGTCAAATGCCTGAAATGTGCTGATTTTATAAAAGTAAAATAAAAAAAAAGCAGAGAAATTGAACTGGTGACACGTGTGTGCAGGACAGCAGCAGCACCTGAGTGACAGATCGCTGGGCTCCATCTCTTCTCCCTCCACCTGTAGCTGCCTGTGAACTTCACGAACCCGAGTGAAGATGGATTGAGGGCTGAGATGATGGACACGGAGCAAACAAAAGTGGAGTTAATTACACATCGAAACAGTCACGCATAGATTTGAAGTATAAATAGTTTACTTAAGTAGTACATTTTGGTTAGCAGAACACTGGGTAATAAAAAAATCCCTGAAACGCATTAAATGTGTTGAAATTAAAGAATTTTATATCTATTATCTGACTTGTGAAGACCAACAACCATCGGTGTCTTTTGTTTTAAAAGCCTTTTTGTTGAATAGCCCCTTGATGGATAACATAAGGTAAGAGTGTGCAAACTCATATGTGGCCAAAGGCAACAATAATTTAAATATAATCCTACGGCAGGGGGTAAATGACATCCAATTAGTCTAAACAGTTGTGTTACAGATTGGAGATACTACAAGTTAAAAATATTGTATAGATCGAGACAATTAAGGGTGGTATTTAACCCATAAAAGCCCCTCCCATTCATTGCTGACAATTATGGCACCACATGTAAGAGAAATGTCAAGTCTTGAGAAAGAAAGTCATTTCTTTACACAAGAAAGGTCAGGGCTACAAGAAAATTAGTAAAGCATTGCAAAGCAAAAGCAATTCAAAAATTCTAAAAGGATGGACTTGTGGCAAGACGGCCAGGCCTTCGACGGAAGTCAACACCTCGAGATGAGTGTTTTCCCTCAGAAGAGTTGAGGAAAATCGCCATGCAAGTTCAGCACAGTTAAAGCTAAAGCTCTAGAAAGCAAAACTGGGGTGACTGTTTCACGTGACACGATGCAACGTTTGCTGCAGATGAGTGGCATGCAAAAGGTGTCGTCCAAGAAAGCAAGCCACCCCTAAAGCCCATGCACAAAAAGCAGCCCGTTTAGTATTTGCCAGGGCTCATGTTGACAAAGGTGAAGAATATTGGGACTCCATACTTTGGTGTGATGAGACAAAGGTCAGTCTTTTTAGAACTGATGGCATCCAAACTGTATGGCGTCGCAAGGGGGAAAGAGTACAATGAGAAATGCAGGGTACCCACAGTAAAGCATGGCGGTGGCAGTGTTCTTCTGTGGGGTTGTACGAGTGCTGCAGGTGTCAGGGAATTGGACTTCATTGATCGCATCATGAATTTACAGATGCACTGCAAAATACTGAAAGAGAAGATGCTACCATCTCTCCGCACCCCGGGTCACCAGGCACTCTTTCAACATGATAACGACCCAAAACATACATACAAGGCCACTGCATTTCTGAGGAAGAATGTGATTCAAGTATGTCCCCGACCTCAACCCTAGAGGGAACACCTATGGTTCTGAAAAGAAAGGTGGAGCATCATTCTCTATCCAGCATCCAAGCTCTGAAAGAGCTCATTCTCCAAGAATGGAGAAAGATAGATATGGCAGTATGTCACCAACTTGTTCACTCCATGTCCAGAAGAGTTGGTGCGGTTCTTAAAAATCATGGAGGCCATACAAAATATTAGATTTGGTAGAATTTTTTGTAGGGTGTATTCATTTTTGAAACACCTCATTTGAATAAAATGCAGTATTTTCTTTTCCTAATGATGTTGGTGACCAACCTTTAATGTTCGTAATAAAAACAAATGTTTGATAAAACCCGGTTTTGTCAAAATTCAGTTAATTGTTCTGGTGTTCACTGAGAAATAGATAAAAATCTTAACTTTCAAAGAGGGTGCACTCATTTCATTTACGCTGAGTAATGTATGGACACACGTTTGATGGACGGATGGATAGGAGAATAACTGTCAGAAGTAAATATTTTACAAGTATTACAGAACATTTTTACTGCTTCTCCTAAGGAATGACAGTAATTCTATAGTTGACAGTATATGTCTATTCAATCAAGATAATTTGTTTGTTTTTGTAATCCTTGTTGGTGTTATTTGTCAATCATGAATCTTCCTAATAGGAAACACCACAGGCTGTGCAGGAATAATCAAGGTCTTTTTCAGAAATGTGCCATAGTGACAATGAATCAGCAGCTAGGACAGTGGAAAAATGCCATCCAACCACACACACACACGATGCTTCTCACATAGCAACCACCAGACATTACCTGGTAACAGCCTTGGAAACAGCAGTAGCCTTGGTAACGGAGCCTTCCTCATCTGATAAGGACGGTTCTGGTGAGATATTTGCAAAAAAAAAAAAAAAAAAAAGTCAGTGATTGTGAATATGGCTACAATAAAAGCAATTTTTCTCATCCTTACAGAATGGAGGTGAACATTTCTACATTCATATAGAGTGTTTTTTTGTTATATATATCTAGACCTAATATTTGACAAGAGAGACAGATATATTAGGTAAAGGAAACAGAAGAGAGAGCAAGTGTTACTTTGTAGGCTGAAACGCTCAGACCCTGAGCTGCCCTCTTCTACAGGGGTCACCACCTTCATTCTAAGACTCAGTTTCCCATCACCCCCCTGAGCTGCCAGTTCCTCTCCTTCTCCACTCTCCTCGACTGAGATCTCACTGGCTGCCATCGTGGTCTCCCTGGTAACTCCAGCCTCTGTCCGCTCATGGAAAGTACTTGTTTCTGCAACATGCAAAAAAACGTCTGTAATCAACGATATGGCAAGTTACAGAGAGGGGTGTGTAAAACTATCGTCTCCTGAATCTGCCTTCAGAATTTATTTCTATGATGTGCATACAGCTATTAAAATATCATTCAACAGGGACTCCCACCGATAGGAGTGCTGTGGAGCGGTGTGTTCTTTAATTGTCTGACGTGTGGAGGAGTAGCACTCGCAGCAGGCCCTATCAGCTCTCCTTCTCTGGGAAGCGTGAAGTGGAATGGAAGATCTGCAGAGCAAAAAAGCAAGCCAGTATTTAGATATAGAGGCAGTAGCAGAGCATCAACTTCAACCCTTAATCAATGGCGGTTAAAAGTCTTAAAAGTACTCGGATCTGCAGCATCACATGAAGGATTACAATGTGATGTTGCAAATGCAGTCATGTGCAAAACCTGGCAAACCACTAGGAGAAAATAAGGACACCAAACAGGAAATTTGGTGGGTTTGGTTTCACAGATGTTCCTTCAGTATCAAAAGTAACAAAATTGGTCAAAGACATTAACAGTGACATTAACATTTCTCTTTCTGAAGGTGACACGAATATTATAATAAGATTTACATCCGTGGTTTGCTTTTGTATCTACTACACAGCATGTGGCTCGTCTCAGCTCTTTAATACTAAACTTTACCGCTCAGCTATATAAACAGTAGGAACTACATCAAACAATTACTACTCTCGTTTCCCCTCCACTTTCCGTGCTTTTTGGCACATTTGTTTCCGCATGGGTGGGTACAAGTAGAAGGCATGCATCTTAAATATCTATCGTTCAACTACAAATTGGAGTGACAAGTCCACAGCCACATACAAACTGGACCAACTGACAACAGTGCAACTGACAATACTCAGCTCATCATATCCAAAAACAACTAGAACAACAAAAACAACTAGATGCGAATGCCACTGACAGGATGCCTCTGCTGCAAACACATCTAATTCTCCTTGTTACTAATTTGTATGCCTGAAATACTATTAAAATATACCGCAAACATGGAGGAAGCTATTGAAGAAAAACTATTCGTACGACGTTATGATGTTTGACCTTGCTGTGACCTTGACCCCATTTGGATCAATCCCAAAACTCTAATCAGTTCATCTGCTGGTTACAATAACAATTCTGTATAAATCCTATAAACATCCAACTGCTCATTCTTGACACATCGCTCTAACGAGAATCTCGAATTTACACACAACCTGAAAACATAATGCCTCCACCATCTAGTGGTGGAAGACATAAAAAGAGAAGAGATGGTAAAATAAATTAATAAATTCAGTTTGAATTCATTCTTACTATTGGCTGCATTTTTCAGGTTGTTGATGTCTACTGTTTTGCTTGTGGATCTAGCAATGATTTTCACCCCAAAGTAATTCTGTATTAATCTTACCTCCAGAGCTGTCACTCAGGCTTTTGTTGGCCACATTCAGGACCTGTGATCCTCCACTGGGAGCTCCATCACTAGCCGGTGCTTTACTGGCACCAGCTCTAGAGGCCACCTGCAAATTCTGGCCCAAGCTGTTTGGCTGAGAGCCTGCGACTTTTCTGTCAGGCCCAGATTTCTCCTTCGGGGATCCTTTGACAGGCTGTGAGGAACAACTGAACACCGGTGACTTCTCGACATGTTCTTGCTCCTGGGAGATTCTCTCGCTCTCCTCCAGGACTACGACGCTGAGGCTCTCCTCGTCCTTGCTGCCTGCAGATTGGGCGTCTTCCCCGCCATCCTCCGCCTTCGGCTCTGGAGAATTGACCTGGCTCTGAGAAAGTGCTAGGCCGAACCCAGAGCCTTCGGTCCTGCTAGTGCTCTGTACCTCTCCTTCATCCATTCTGTCCTCATCGACATCCTTAGTGTTGCTAAAACTCTCGAGGCGGTGACTTTGAGACACGGGCTGGCTCAGTCTTTGGTCACGTTCAACTCCTTGTTCTTCACCTGGAGGATTCTTGTGAGAGAATATGACGGATTGGGATTGAGACTCAGATGGAACGGGCATTGTGCTAGTGGGTTTCCCAGCCTGTTCTTTGCTTTGTGAGCAACTACTCAAGGTCAGATCTTTACCCAAACCCCCTTCATCCATCTGCTGTGAGGCCACAGTGTTTGAAGTGCACTGAATCTCCTGAGATTTAGCCACGCTGTCATTTATTTTCCCGTTTTGCCCCTTTGAAGACTGCAAGGACGGCTTTTGAGAGGAACATTCTTCATTCTCTGTAGTTTTCAGATCAGGCTCCTGGGAAATCCCTTGTAAATTAGCAGCTTTATTAAGGCCACAATCCATGCTGCTTTTGTCAGTTTTCTCATTGCGGTGCACAGGGACAGAGTCTCTCTCATCCTCTCCTATAGGCCCCTGTATTTCAATCTGTGTGGCCTGACTGTCATCATCCACAGTGAACACTTGAGTTTTCTTATCAAAAACACTATTTTCACTGTCCAGCTCCAACTGGAAACACGTAGCCACTTGAGAAGGCTGGCAGTCGGCAGGTTTTTTGAATGCTTCCGCTTCGAGGATTGTTGATGGACTTTCTTTAGGTGCTTCCTTTTTCTTCAAAGCCTCTGGACCTTGACTGCAGACCCCAGATTCCAAGGATGGCGTAGGCACAAAAACATCCTATTTGGGATTAATAGCACATGTTAGCGAATGAGAAAATACAATAGATTTTATGCCATAACATTTCTGAATGTTTCATTCTGGTTGGTTAGATTGGAGTGTTTAATTTACCGCAGCTCTGACAGTAGTGCTGGCTGTAATTAAAATCACAGGTTTATGTTAATGTTAACTTGTTCTAATATTGTTTCTATAGTTACAACTAATTCACAGGAACTTTTGTGGTAGATGCTCCATATAATCTAAAAATAATAATAAATGGATTTGAAAAATTTATTTTATTTTAGAAAAAAAAAAAAAAAAAAGTATAATTGTTGACATGGTGATGCTCGGAGCATGCATGGAGACGTCTATTGAACATTTATGGAAGGAGCCTCCAGTGTCAGCATTTTGTAATAGTCAGTATGTTTCCTGCCATGGGAAAAAAACGTGTGGGAACAACTGTCTATAACTGCTATAATAAAAGTGATAGCAGGAACTTATTAATTAACTTTGATTTATTAATGTTACATTAATAAATGAAACATTTTAAAGCATTGGCAAAACTGTTGTGGTATAAGAGGAACTAAACACTTTGGTGGTGTGCTGCTATAGGGAAATAAGTCACACCACCACAGCATTGATTATTTTTCTATAACAGCATGCCAGATCATGTTTTACTCCTATTGTAGCACAGCAATTTGCCAATGATTACCATGTGGAAAGGAATAGAAAATGTGCATTCCTGTATTTAACTGTTTTGAAATTCTTACATGTGAAAATTCAGGCTGTGATGGCAAGGACAGGCTTTTCTCCAAGGCAATACTGGGGGAATTCTGGGACACTACATTTGACACTGTGGGCTTTGGGACAGGATCCACATCCATTGGTTCTTCCTGCCCTTTTTGTGCTTGGTCATTTGGGGTCCCAGGGGTGTCCTTTGCTGGTGCTGCAGCCTCGTTAAAATCTGAACAAGATTTATGAGAGGAGAGTGATTGGAGATCAGGTTTATGGAGTTAAATTTGTGCCAAAAAGAAACTAAATAAACAGTCTGCTTTGCAAAGGAGAACTCTCCTCTCAAACAAAGCGATTTTCTCACAAATGTGTCGGCACAGATTTTCTCACAAATGCATCTAAACAACTTCCTCTTCCAAACCACCAGATGGTGCTCTCTCTCAATTTACACTAGTCTCCTGGGAAAAGCATAACAACACACATTACACCACAATAGAGAGTAGTAAATAGTTTTTTGGTTTTTTTTAAAATCCTGAAATACGGTCTGTGATTAACACAAGCTCAAAATATTTTCACGTTTTATTCTAGGACAATAGAATGTTACACCAGGAGACTAGTGTTAACTGACAGATAGCGCCATCTATTGGTTTGGAAGAGGAAGTTGCTTAGCTGCATTTGTGAGAAAATCGCTTTCTGTGTGTTTGAGAGTGGAGTTTTCCTTTGCAAAGCAGATTGTGTTTGTTTGCAAAATGGTGTAATTATTTGTTTAGTTTTGGCACGAATTCAACTCCATACAAGTTCTATTATATTTTGTATCTAAACTGTCTTCATATCTGAAGTCTCACCTTGCTCATTCTCCTGTCCTGTTGGTGAATTGGGGACAATATGTGGTGTTTGGCTTATGTTGTCCTGGGTGGCTGCCACAAAATCAACAGACTGCCTAATGCATAAGAAACAAGAGCCACTTAAATTAGTATTTATCATATATGCTATAGAGAACAATTGAAAAACACTGACTTGACCATGACTCGCATTAGTTTAAGTTGATCTTACTGTGACAGGCTCTCCTGCACCAGTGTTTGTTGACCAGACAGATGCAGCAGGCGGAGGCTGTGAGCAGGAGTGCACGTTGGATCCTGCTGATGCTGCTCCTGCTGATTCTCAAGCTCTGCTACTGTGCTGTCAACCTTAGAGCCTGGGAAACAGAATATAATTAACAAAAGACCGTTTGAAATAAGAACAAGCTAAAAAGCATGTCGATGAAGATGCACACTATGTCTACTGAAATGTGTATTTATTTCCTAAAATTTACTGACAAATGACCCTTGCTGGTCTCAATAAAACACATCATTTATTTAGTACTTTATTTACACACATCTTTACAGTCTAATTTGTATAAATCTGTGTGTATGTGTGTCCTAAATATGATATTACATTTGAACACTTAATTATAGCAAGCGTTTATTGGAAATACTCTCTAACTGAGGCTGACTCTCTAACGTCGGGCATTTAGTGCTTTTAAATAAAATAAAATAAAAATTATTGTTCCTGTGTGAAGATGTATTGAAGGATCTCAGATCAGCTACGAAATGTAAAATTTAAACTAACAGCTGGAAAAAAAATAATAAAAATCATTGAAATATTTAAGTGTCTAAAAAAAGTGGGATCCAAAAGTCAGAACACTAGTGAAACTGCTTCTATTTTGCATTTTTTGTATAATTTAATACAACACTTTTCATTACAAATTATATTACTGACAACAACTTGAGTGAAAAGTAGAATATCTGGCATATTTCCATGAATATCAGAGTTTCTTAGTATTTGGTTCATCTCCTTTCTTGCTTTAATGACAGTGTGCACTCAAGCTGGCATGGACTCCACAAGTTTGTGCAAAACCTTACGATCCATTTCGGATCAAATCCATCAGTGTCGTCTGATCACATGCTTCAACAGAAGAGATAAGGCATGAGGAAAACCTGACCTTTTATACAAAGCCGTTAACATGGTCACATTTGCTTTCATTTAAATGGATATCTAGAAATAGTGCAAAATGTTGAATATTAAATATACGAGATATAGAACATTTGCTTTTTTGTTTTACTTATTTACAAATTCCAAAATTAATTCTAAATTTATTTCCAATTGTTTTTTAAAAATCCCAGATTTTCAACAGGGTCTCAGGCTTTTGGCCCCAGAGTATATAATACTGGCTTTTTTTTTTTTTTTTGATGTTCTTTACTTAAGACAAAGACATTTCTCACCTTTTTTTAATGATACAGTAATATAATAAGATGGAGTAGAGTGCTACTACTACTGTTCCCTATGACTGTCAGTATCACAACAGTATTCAAGGTATTGGGATACTATAGCATTTAAGTAATTAAAACATACATGATAAAATATTACGCTGTACATGCATAAAGGAATTCGGCAGCCCTAGCAACCCGAACTAAAGATACTACGTTCAAGAACCTAGCAAGTTTAAAACTACGGTCACTAAATCTAACTTTTTTTATCCAAGTAATGGGATTGCACAACTGGACTAACCAGCAGACTGATCTCGTTGCACAACATCTGAAATGTTGTTTTGGTCATTCTAAAATGCCTTAACCAAAGTACGTCATCAAAGTTGTTCGATATAATTACCTCCTAGAACTGTCTTGCAGGACTGCATTCCCAAAGAGCAGGCTCCCGCCTCTGAACGCAAAATGACATGACAGTGTTTATTGCGTTTCGTCTGAGCACTCTCAGACACAAGTCATTTATTATATACGGAAAAAAAGGCCCACAGTGGCTTCTCCGACTGCAGAAAATTCCATTTTTCTTTTTGATATTTGGCACCAGTTTATCGGGAACTGACGCATTTGCTCTCTTCGACTCACTGGATGGAAATGGTCTTATTCGCAAAATTATTTATTCGATATTCCAGTTTTGCGCATGAGGTAAATTCGTAAGTTTGGATGAAAACATAGCTACTGACTATTCAATGTATCGGCAAGAATATGTATTCATATCAGAAAGACATCTTATCGATTCTCACCATTCCTCTCTCCGTCAAACATATCATCCTGGGATGACATAACATCCATATCCTCATCCTCTACAGACTCAGAGACCCGAGAGTGGAGTATGTCCTGGACACTCAGCTCTCTGCCTTCTCTCCTCTGAGGCACCAAGGCACTGCTGGAGCTCACCTCTGGCCTAAAGAAAGAGAGAGAAAGAGAGAAAGAGAGAGAGAGAGAGAGAGAGAGAGAGAGAGAGAGAGAGAACCTTAAACACAACAAACTGGACATGGTTTCAAACTATTAATTCCATGCATTTCTAATCAGCATCTTACCTTCGAAATCTGTCATCTTGACTGTCTGATTCCCTAGAAGAGCTTTTCAATCCAGCTGAAGAACACAGAAAAAGGAAGTTGTGAATCTCAGTAAAGTTAAAGGATAAAGTGGCGCAAGTGAATGCACTGGAGATTTAGATTTACTTTGGTTGGTTGTTTTCGGGCTGTCTGCTGGCCGGAGGTTGGCAGGTGTCACCTCTACGTCCTCGTCACCACTCTCTATATTTTGTGCCTCGATATTTAATCCCTGACTCTCGGACAGCTCCAGGAGTCCAAACTGAGATACTCCTTCTGAACATAAACGTAGGGAAAAAAACACACAGAACTTTGCTCTGTCCATAAAAACACTATAATCACTACAATAATATTATGTTGTTGTTTTTTTTTAAACTCACCTTCGGTTTGTGCACAGTGAGTGGTGGAATCAGCTCCAGACTCCATGTCCTCTTGGTTCCTTCAGTACAAGGAATAACATTAAGATTTGTTGTTGTTGTTTTTTTATTCAGGTTTTATTCCAAGCATTTCTATTGAAATACCTTTTTGAATTAGGAAGGGAGCAAACTTCAAATACTTGACTATGCTCTGCAGCTGCTGAACTCAGATTAGACGGAAAATGGTCTAAAAGGGGGGAAAAAAAGACTGTAAACTATGCTAAAATAATAAGTGGCAAATCTAAAGACAGATTAACACTCACATACCAGCCTCTATTACACTGTTACTCTTTTCAGTCTGGCTGTCACTTTCAGTGCATCTGCCTTTTGAAGGGGAAGCGATCAGTTCCTGGACAACAACAACAACAAAAGTAGCAGAACCTCTTAAATGAACAAGTCAAGGCTAAGAATGCAGTCATAAGGGACGTGGGAGACCTCACCAGCACCGGGCTGTGGGAGGTGGGCTGGAGGTTAGAGAGGCGGCGGGAGAGCAGGGCGCGGTAACTACTATCGGGGTCGTCCTCCAAGGCCACACTGTCAGGCTGGGAGTCTTCGACGATAAGGCAGGGGTTCTCAGTCTGAGGCAGACTCGACTCCAGATCACTTCCACCTGGATCCATGTGGTGGCATCAGGGTCAGCAGGCAACTGCATGTAGAGATTTAAACACAGTGGAGTGAGAGGGAAAGTGGGCGGGGCACCATGTGGTTCAGTCACGTGGTGCAGTAAGACCCTGGGCCCGGGTCTATAAACACAAAGCATATGTGCAGTATCAGCTTCTGAAAGATCTAACACGTTTCAAACACATGGATTGTACCTTGTAAATATCTTAAATAAAAATATCCCTTATAAATAAAGGATAGGTAAAAAAAAAAACGTGAATTATTCCTTTAACCGCTTCATTTAGGCAAAACTGGTGTATCTGCACCGAACTACCCAAAATAACGAATACAATGCAATCAGTACACTTCCCATGCCTGTTATTTATCCAGATAAGGGTATCAGTAAAATACTTCTTGCATTAAAATAGCTTTTCCAAAATACTGCCACTACTAAACAGACTAAACTCAGCTAACCAGCTAATGCTAACCATCCACGCAGAAATTTAACGCTAGGCAAAATTCCTCCATCTATTGAATAAATTATCCACAAAAAATATATATACCTTTACTATGCTTGCTGTTTTTAGTCATCTGAACTGAAACCATGTACATTAGTGCAACAAAACATGAATAAACCAGTGCGCGCTGTTTTCCTGACCAGCTCTCCCTCTCCCTCTCCGTTCACCCCGCTGCAGTTCAGCGGCAGAAGGCCAGAAACGGACACAGGTGATTGGATAAAATCCCTCTAGGAAGCAGCAGGACAAGACCTGTGATTGGCTAAACGAGGAGAGAGAATCCAATCATCGATTAGAAGACCCACTAAGCCCGCCTTACAACAACAACTCAATCGTCGATTGGATTAATTTTTAATGGGTGGGATTCTCTGTACAGTATTTCTTTTTCTTTTTTTTTTTGTTTTATTTATCGCACAAAAATCCTAAAAACTAAACTATAAATAGCAAAAGAACAAAAATAAACAACTCCCAATCAGGAAATTTCCAGACATTTCTAAGAAGTATTTACAACACGTAGGCTACAATTGCTTCTAAATGACAGGCTAATTTAAATAGCTTATTAAATTGCACCTGTTTCCCGTTAAATCAGGAACAATCTTCAAACGTTTTACATTTATTTCACG
The DNA here is from genome assembly GCF_001660625.3 of Ictalurus punctatus. NCBI lineage: Eukaryota > Metazoa > Chordata > Actinopteri > Siluriformes > Ictaluridae > Ictalurus > Ictalurus punctatus. Next base: position 8,736,552 of record NC_030442.2, on the reverse strand, counting down.
GTCTTGTTTTGCCACTATAAATATTAAATAAGATATACATATTAAGTCATTCATTTTAATGTTGCTATTAACCCAGTGGCTTACACTCATTTTAAAGGTAGCGACAACAAACCTGATACTATCATAACAAAAGAACAAAACCAGGCATATTTTGCAGGCTGAACACATGCTTGAGGATTGTACCAAAATGCCTCTACTTTTTATTTGTCTGAAGTAGTAGAAAACTACAGATGTGGCAAAATCAGTGGATGGATACAGCATGTGTAAAATGTTGTACACACCCTCAAACAAGTAAAACAGTTCATCGTTGGATAAAGTAGGGAAGAACACTCTGAGGCCAATCATGGATCTTCAGCATCTTTACAATTCGTTGGCCTTGACCAGCTAGAGGTGTGGATGTATTGCAAAATGACTCTCATCAAGAAATGTTCAGGATCTACACAATGAACATTTGCTATGTTTGGGTCTAAATTATGACTTTTCATCTGAACTTTTTTTTTAACTGACAAAACTGTTTACTCCATGTGATTGCAGTGTTCTTTTCTCACCTTTCTTATTTTTCATTGAAGCCGGGTTTAATATAATTGCTGTATCCTATTGTATACATTGCACACAAACAAAAAAAACATCTTGGCGAGTGAAAATATCTTGAATATAGTTACATTTATCTCGTATTTATTATTATAGGATTACAATAAAACAATTATAAGACAGTTAAACATATTTCTGGACGTTATTACTCATTTCAAGCTTGATTTTTTTTATTCTCTTGGTAAATTATTTTGCTTCTTTTTAGAAATAAATGCTTAAAATGAGCAAAGTAATCTGCAAATTGAACAAGACTATTTCAATCTTGAAATGTTCAATAATCTATAATATATCTAAAATATATTTGTTTATTGTGATCTTATAATATGAAATACTAGATAACTTTGACCATATTCAAGGTATTTCCACTTGCTAAGATGTCATTTTTTGCAGTGTACAACATAGACCCCAATCACTGCTTTCATTTTTGTGTAGTTAGTCTCCTGCTTAAACCCATTCAGTGTGTTTAATTCATTTTATAGACCTTATGCAACATAGATTTTAAGTAGGCAAACATGTAAGTTTGAGCATTTGGGTTACCTGGTGTGATCGCTGAAGAGTGGAGAACTGAGCATGATTTGTATTTGTTTTCCATGGAGCGTTTATACAATATTTTTTAAAATTATTCTCTCTTTTTTGTTACTTTAGGTAGTTTAAGATTACAGAATACTATTCAACTCCATGACATATGGACTGAATTCAAACTGATTGTTTTGTGTTGTCCGCTAGACTGTAATAGCCTTCAGCTCAGATTTGGATCTGGACAGTTTTCAAACTCAGCAGAGTCATCTGCAAAACACTGACAGAAATGCATTCATATTTTTGTAAACCTGCTACGTCGAATAGTTCCATAAGTTTCAAAATAAGTTTCAAGTTCAATGGCTGATGTCCAGTGAACATAGAGGGACATGATCCTAGAATCAGACCACATAAATTACATTGAGTTATGGTTAGTGTCCAGCTCTCTTAGATTAGTGCAAACAGACTAACACCAAATTCATAACACATGAAGAATTATGGCCTATAACCTGAATCTACAGAGCAAAAACCCATTGTTGATCACCTACTGTAAAGTGCTGAATTCTTTCTTAGACTATACATTTATATCCAGCTTGCAGTGTAACTGTTAACACAACACTGGACTTTTTTTTTTTATTATGTAACAAATATCTCTACACACAGCAATACATCCTGCACCCACGTATTTGAGTGAATTTCTCAGATATAAGATTACGTCATTGATCATGACGATAGCGTTTGAAAGTGTATTTCATTGGCTGTCCTTTCTAGGTCTGCAACCATGTGTCATATGCCATGGAGTTGACATCATGATTGACATCAGTGTATTTCTGAAACGCATTTTACTGAAATATTACAAACCCACTATGCAGTGCAGAACAGCAGCTTCTTTTCGTCCCTATCTGGCATGTCATCCTAAAGCCAACAAATTCAAGCCCATAATCTCATCTCTTGTCTCTCTCGAGGTAATAAATATACCACATAGCCTACGCGCAGTAAGCCTGGCAATAAAATATTACGCAGGAAAGTCCTCGTAGGCAATCCAACTATAATACACCCATAATAAACACCAATCTGTCCTCAAACCGCGTGCATAACAAAAACGACCAAGTTTATGGCGTTCTCGGTAAAGGTTTATAAATATTCAGCTGTTACCTGAGTGGTGAAATCCTTCTAGCCTACGCAAAATGTGGGCGCTGCGTTTCCTAAAATGATGAGGAAGAAATTGCATTGATGTGCTCAGATGTGCCCTCTCTTCCCTGGCAGATAATGGGGTGTGCTAATGGTTCCACTGGTGTCACTTAAAGACGCAGAGCACAGGCGGAGCTTTGTGCTGTTAAACCATATGGAGGCAAGCTATTATAGTCTAGAGGACACTGCATACACAGTGTAAGCATAATTATATTGCAGTACAAAATGTAAACGATGATGTAATAAGAAATGGCAGTGAGGCTTATAAACCAGCGACATCAACAGCATCAACAGCGGGCTTTTTTTGTACTCATCTCTCCCCTTGTATACTGATGAGTGATTCTTGAACGAATCGGTTCCTCAGATCTGATTGAGTGAGTGAATCGATTCGCAAAAAAAAATACATATATATATATATATATATTTATATATATATAAATGACTTCGTTCAGGTGTGAAAGCAATCCAAAACAAATAAATGGCTCGTTTTTACCTAATCGGCGCCTTTTTGACTTAGTAAGCTGAGTTATTTTTATTTAACTTTATAATTTTGTTCACTTTTTATTATAAAAAACGTTGGACTTAAAGTGCACCTATTTTGGTTTTTCGAATATTACCTTTCATGTAGTGTGTTATAGAGCTGTTTGTGAATGTACAAACGTCTGCAAAGTTTCAAAAATCAAAGCGCATGACAAACAGAGTTACTGACTCCCAAAAGAAGGAACCGATTCTGAACAGCTGAAACGAGTCATTAGTAATCCCAGATTTATTTCCTGTACAAAACTACATAGGTTTGTAACAAAAAGACCTCTGGTCTTCAGACGGAGCTGAAACTGTATATGTTAGTGGGCGTTTCCTTTTCCGACCCGCTGTCAGCAGTAGACCAATCACAACAGACTGGGACATCTGACTAATCAGAACAGAGTATGCTATCTGGAAGGAGGAGTTTAAAATGAATCCTTTAGAATGGATAATTGAACGAGTCGTTTTTGACACTCGGGGAAAAAAGGTGATGCCGCAATTTAAATGATGAGCACATTAAAGTCCCCTTCCTTGTATCTTGAGTCCCCTGGGATAGGCTCCAGGCTGCTCGTGACCCTGTGTAGGAGAAGTGGTACAGAAAATGGATGGGATAAACATGTTCCCCTGTAAGGCTTGGGGCTGGAAATGATTGCACACAGGTTATGAGTTTACAGTATCTCAGAGATATAGTAGCACATATGTTTTTGTGACTGAGCATTGCAGAGGTGTGGGATGACTCTCCTCATGGTGGACTATTTCTTGGCCTATGTCACATGTTATAGCCCCAACAAAGCATGATTCACGAAGTATGGATTCTGGGGTCTCCGTCTGGAATACATCAGAGAGTATGCATGAACAAGCATTTGCTGCTGTATTCTTGGATCCTGGCTAATACAAGATTGTGGTGGCCCGTAAAAATGGTAAAAATGACAAAAGGGTGCTTAGCTGCCTCAATTCAGTGGTGCCATTCCACCAAGTATGACTTTACAGCCAAGAGCTCTCTGTTCTCGATATCATAGTTGCGTTACTGAAGAATAATGCTACTAGGTGGAGCTTTGGGGTTTCTCCCTGAGAGAGCACTGCTCCTGCTCCTGTCTCTGAGTCATCAACATCAACAATAAAAGAAAGCATCAGGTCAAAATTCTCCAGGATGGGAGCAGTGGTGAATGCTTTTTGAAGGCTGGCTCAGTATATAAATCCCAGGCTAGTCTGAATCGAGTAAGAAAGCCTGCCTTAAAATTGTTAGTAAGCTGAATTAAATGTGCAAGTTGTTAAAACAAACAAAAATAACATTCAAAGGTGGTTTATTTATCTGAGGAGAGCAGGAACTTTTTTGAACAAAAGTTCCAAAGGTTAAAAAATAAAATAAAATAAAATAAAAAATTTCACAGCCTTCTTTGCTCATATTTACCAAGGGTGCCAATATTAGGGGAGGGCAGTGTCTACTGTAGGCTATATACATACAGATTCATATCGGTCTTATTTCAGCAGCAACCAGGGGACACTGTTGTGCAGCAGCAAGCAACACAACAGAGAAAGGAAGCTCAAGCATAATCGAGGTAAATGTGTACAACGGAATAGGGCCCATTCCTATATTTTTCAATGTTTGTATCTCAAATTATCAGCAGGGGGCAGGAGTTCCTTATGGTCCTCCAGAGCACTTGTACTATACAGAAAACGGTGCACTTTACTGCGTGATTATTTGAAATCCAAATAATAAAATGTCGCCTATACCAGTACACAACATTACATTGATTTATGTTAATATTAACCCATGCCGATGATAAATACGTTGATGTAAATCATGTTTGTTAAATGAAACAGAGTGCTAAATTCATGTATAAAAACCATGAAGAAACAATATATACATACGTGTTTATATATATATATATATATATATATATATATATATATATATATATATATATATATTTTTTTTTTTATTTTATTTTATTTATTTATTTTTTTTTGGGGGGGGGGGGGGGTTGATCTGCATATGTTAGGTAGATTTTCTCATCTGGTAATGTGTATAGACATTTCCTCCCTGTTACACTTACTGCTTGAAGATTTAGGAAATAAAGAGCTGTCTTTAACAAAAGGGGAAACTCAACACAAAGCCATTGGGACATGGCTTGTTTGTGAAAGTCCTGTTAGGGACTAAAACCCTTTTAATGTCATTTTGAAATAAAAATGTGTAATAATTAAATCAAGGATAGCCACTGAGGCTTTAGTTGGCACAGAGCAGCTCCTGACAGAGCCACTTACACAGAAGAACATCTTAATAACCTCATTCTTTTTCAAAATTTGTAATGCATTTCACGTGATAGAATTTTTACAGGTATTTTTTTTATAAATATAAAATAATAAAATAAATATTGGGGAGCGCAGACTTTGCATGTTCTCCACGTGCTTCGGGGGTTTCCTCCGAGTACTCCGATTTCCGCCCCTGTTCCTGATTGGCTTTTCCATATTGTCCGTAGTGTGTGAATGTGCATGTGATTGTGCCCTGCGATGTGTTGGCACCCCGTCCAGGGTGTCCACTACCTTGTGCCCCAATTTCTCTGGGATAGGCTCCAGGCTCCTCATGACCCTGTGTAGAAGTGGTACAGGTGAAGTGGTATCATATAACATTAGGCTATTATTTTAATTTCTTAATATGTATATTTTATCTTTTTGTTATCCAATACTGTGATTTAATTTACAATGTAGTGTATTTTATTATTATTATTATTATTTTATTATTATTATTATTATTATTATTATTATTATTATTATTATTATTATTATTATTATTGTGTTGTTGTTGTTACAAAAGTATTTATTCATTTAATATTTACTTGTGTTTGTTTTACTTAGCTTGTTTATTTATTATTTACATTAAACTGCAGTATTGTTATGAAAAGTGTTGTATTGGCCTGAACGTGACTAATCAAAAATTTGTCAGAAGCATTCGGAAATGTTTTTTTCTCTTCATTTATATGCATTTAATGAACGACGTCTCACTTAAACACAGGGATGATCTATTTCAACGTGCAAAACAACTGCATACTAATATATCTAGTAGCCTTGTAAATCAGACTAGTATGTCACATACAGTTTAGTACAGCAATATGCAGGTTATAATTGGAATTGATGTATTCTTATTAATTTGCCGACGTCAAATAGCCATACACTCAGCCCGCCAATCAGAGAGCCTCATTTTGTCGAGGCCTCTTCTGTTGGTCCTTCTGTAATTTGCCCCGCCTCTAGCTCAGTCAGATCGTGCATGCAGTTGTCATAGTAATGGCAGTGGATCGCGAGTCGCTCGCGGTGCTGTTGCCATGGAGACGGAGGTGGGAGCCACTCGTGCCGCAGTAAGCGCTGAGGAGCAGCTGTGTGTAGGTCAGACTTTCTGCTCCACGCGATATTATCTGCTTGTAGTCATTGGGGACATTTCAGCGGATCATCAGCTGAACAAAGTGAAAGAACAAATAAAACAGGGTGAGTTTTCTGACCGCTTCCCGAGAATTGAAACCGCACAGTTCAGTGTTAGCACGTGCAGGCTTTGCATGAATCAGCACAGGCAGAATAACGTGAGTACAGTAAAGTGATCGAGTAAATTACAGTCAAGACTAATTTCTTCCTCACTACAGCAATATGGCAACACTGCTGTCAAACGTTTCCCCTCATTGCACCGTGCACACCATCATACCTGCTGTGCACTGCAGATCAGCAGATGTTGGAAGACTTGTGCATGTGTCAAGTCTTTATTTTTGGAAATACATTGCAGTTATTTCCTCTTTCTTTAGATAAATATATAACATAGGCTATATACATCCTGCTATGTGCACAATTAGTAGCCTATAGTCTAAGAAAAAAAAAAAGACACTAAAGAGGTAACACTGTGCTGGTACTCTTACAGGTTCTTCTTGTGTACCTGCTTAGAGGAACATAATTGTAACACAAAGACACACCAAAGACCACTGCTCCACCTTTGGTAAATTGAAATGTACCTGTACACTACCCTTTTCTCACAAATTTTAAGAACAGCTCTTTGTAATGACACTGTTTAATGCTGTAAATCAGCGAGAAGCATAGTGATTTTGCTGTGTTTTCGTGCCTTACTTGTTGCATGAAATAATCTAGTGTTTTGCTGTACAGAAGTTATAAGACCATGTTATGGTGTGTTAAACTAACAGGGTTTTTTTTTTTCATAAGTAGTTTTTTTTTTTTTTTTTTGCAGTTGGATTGCCTTTTTTGCATCATGAAATGTTAATAGTACAAACACTAGATGCGACAGATACAGTGCCTTACAGTGCCTTATTCAATCCTCTTAAAAAGAACAATAGATTAATCTGGATTACAAATGACACTTACACATTGTTCCCGGCAGCTTTTTATTTATTGCAAACCATCAGAATGGATTATTTTGTCTGCAGCTTTGTTGATAAATGTTGTTTTGCATAAGTATTCAGCCTCTTCATACTGCAGTAACAGTTTTAAGTCTGACGGGGTAAGGTACTACTAGTGTTGCACACTGTTTTTGCGTCATGATTTTTGCTCATTCTATCAGCAGATTCGCTTCAGGTTTTTCAGGTTGGGTCGACATTGTTTGTTGACTGCAATTTTCAATCAGTGCAACAGATTCTCAGTGGGATTCAGATCTGGACTTTGACTTGGCCACTGTAGAATATTCACTGTTTTTGTTTTTAACCACTCCTTTGTTGCTTTGTGGTTGGGACCATTGTCCTGCTGAAAGGTGAAGTGTTCGGGTTTTTTTTTTAGGAGACTCAGACAGGTTCTCTTGTAATATCCACTGTATTTTGCTCCATCCATTCTCTCATCAATTTTGACAAGAAGCCCAGGTTTTGAGTATGATACTGCCGCCTCTATAATTCACTGTAGGCGGGATGTTAATTCTGGTATGACCACACATACCACTTTGAAACTGGCCCAAATACTGTATCTCCATCTTGGTGTTATCACACACAAACCCCCCCAAAAAACCAACAACAACCCCACACTGAGTCACTCTCCTGCTTTTACATGGCTCCTCCTGAGCAACAGTTTCTTTTTTAGCCACGCCTCCCATACAGTGCTGAGTAATTCAGAGCTCTCGAAATGGTTGTCTGATGAACCTTCACTCCACTCCCAGCCACTGAACTCTGTAACTCCTTCAGAGTGACTGTTTCCATCACCCTGTCTTGTTTTGAGGGAGGGTCTTCTCTAGGTAGTGCTTGGGTGGCGTGATGCAGCTTAAAATTCCTTGCTATTGATCCAGCAGTGCTTACTGGGATGTCCAGCCTCTTAGATATAATTTTACACGGTATTCCTATTCTTAAGTTACGAAATTATATTACCTTATCATTAACATATTTAGAATGTTCATCAGCCTTCATTTTCACTCCTTTCCTTCAGAATGACAGTTTCTTCAAGGACAGTTCAACTGAGGTGGTTTCTGTTCAGAATAAAAGCTGTTTTAATATTTCACAGGTAAATGCCAATTATAAGTCTGTTGTGTCCTCGTTAGAACGTGATCTTTCATCTGAAGCTTCTGGGAACCTGGGGAATTGAATACGTATGCAAGCATTTTTTAATTTTTGATTTTCTTTGAAATACTTGCGGAACAATAATTAATTTGGACTTATTCCTGTCAAAATTGACTTCCCTTACAGTGAACTTTGAAAATTCATTGTAAGAGATGAGTTTGCAATAAAAAAAATACTGACAGGAGAAAATGTATATTTATCATTTGCTTATCAGACAACTCTGATCAATTCCAGGCGTGTTAAATACTTTTGCAAGCCAATACAGAACAGATAAACAAGACATGTGACAAATAACTGAAATGACAGATAAACATTGTTACGTTGAACCCATGTTTTGTTATATTTTGTGTTTTTCACACAGGGCTGCGCTCATGGGAGATCGATCTGACAGTCTGTGATTTGGACAATGAGCTGCGGCTCTTCAAATCCAAGCATTCAGCTCAGTTCTCTTCAGAGGTGAAAGGTCAGTCACTTATGAGATGTGAAATATTTTGGAGGAGGATCAGGTGGCACAAAGTATAACTAAAGCAGTAGACTAATTAAACCTAACATATTGTAAGACTGTGTATGATTACATTACATTGCATTTCTTTGTTTAATTTTTATTTGAGGCTGTCAAACCACGATGCTTTGCTTTATTTTGTTACTTGCTGTTTTTATGTTCTGCAATTCCTTTGCATTAATTGTGCACACATCACATTTTGCATTGAAATACATTTTCAGATCTTCACACCATTTTCATTAGTATATTTTTGTTTACATTTGCATTAAAATTACTGAATCTGTTTTTATTTAACATTATTTTTCTTTACATTTGTTTTTTAGGTGCAACCTGGTAAGCGCTTTGAGTTGTAAAATCTGCATGGATGTTGCTTCATAAATAAAGCTATTAAATTGTTACGTTTTTGTAACCTCTTGGTAGAGTTTCTTTATGTATGTCAATGTTTCCATTAAAATAATTGAATAATAATATCCTCACAATAGACTATCTAGTATATTATCTATGGCTGTGTTCTAAATTACATACTGACCTCTAAAAATAGGTGACAGTCTACTGTCTATAGATTACCGTATGCTGTTTATTTTGCTATACTATTTAGTATGGTGTAAGGTTTGGGACTTTTATTGTATAGCTATTGTACTCTTTGATTCATGATATGGTTTTCATTGTGAAACCATCTTCAGTAGAAGTGTGCTGTTTTTTGTTGTTTGTGTTGTTGTTTTTTTTTAATAGCAGAAAGTCACTTTCTGCGGTCTCAGCCTTGTCAGCTGATGGATTTTGTTTGTAGGGTGTTTGTGAAGCTATGCCTCCTGAAGGCCAGAAGAAAAAACATATGATAACTTATAAAAGGCTATTTCCGAATCATAGTAAGACATCTCTCTGTCTACAGCAGCATCAGTGCCTAAGAACTGCCTAGAATTGTGCATCACATGATTTACTGTATTAATGTGGTTGTTTTATTATCTGCAGTGTATTTTGATCTGGGTCAGATCAATAATGCTGAGGCACTGTTATGCTTGCTTGGAGAACGCTAGTGTAATGTTGCTTCATCAAGTAGCTTATATGACTCTTCTGAGAATTTTCATAAATTAAACAACTAAAATATCCATGGTAAAACATCGCATGCTCATATTTCCAACCTTCAGCTGCCCAGTTTCCTTGAGCCTATGCCGTCTGTAGCCTCAGATTCCATTTTTTGGCTGACAGAAGTGGAGCCCGATGTAGTCTTTTTGCTGTTGTAGCTCATTCCGCCTCATGGTTTGAGATTTTGTTTATTCTGAGATGCTTTTCTGCTCAGCACGATTGTAGAGTTGTTATTTGAGTTACTGTAGTGTTCCTTTCAGCTCAAACCATCCTGAACATTCTCCTCTCCTCTCATCAACAAGGCTTTTCATACCATGCTGTGTAAATTGTAGATACTGTCATGTGTGTGAAAATCCAGCAGTTTATACTAAAATGCTCAAACCAGCCCATCTGGCACCAAGTCACTGAGATCACATTTTCCCCCTAAGTGTGATGTGATTTTATACACTGCCCTGCTGCCACATGATTGGAGAATTGAATGAATTAGCAGTGGTTCAGGTGTTCCAAACATGTATATATATATATATATATATATATATATTTATTTTTTGGGTAAAAACTGGAGCAGAGTTCTTTTCATTGAATGGCGCTTTCTATTTTCTGTTTTGAGCTGAGTTCATGGTTTTGTAGCTTAAAAATGGATTCATTTGTGTGGCTGTGCTACATTTAGACTGACCTGTCACCATGAGATTTTAACCCAATTAGTGGGCATGTACTCCTGACACTGCAGAAGCGAATAACACTATGCTGCACTGAGCACTTTATCCATCTGCTCAGCAGGTATGAGGCTTTAGGGGATAATCCTTTAAAATCTGAATTTACTCTCTTCACAGTATGGCATAACAACACCAACACCGATGCATGTATGCCCTCACACAAACCCTTATGTCCTGTGCAATATTTATGAAGCCTTCCCTTCAATCTCTCTCATGACTGCTGACACCGCCTCCATTTTGGCTGTACCCTGATGAATTATACATCATTTCCACCTCCAGTTCTTTTCCCATAAATAAAAACATCGGTAGCCTGCTTTCACCAAAATCCCACCCTAACACGCTCTCTCTTCCTCTCTCCCCTTTGCCTGCATTAATGCAGTCCACATGAGGCTCTATCAATATGTAGTAGAGACAGTAAAGGCATCAGGAGTGTTGGAGCAGAACTCAATCACGCTCGCCGCTGGAGGCCCCGTTCCAGACAGCAGGGATCAGGCTCTTTTTCAGTTGTCTGTCTTTTAAAGTCAACCAATCATAAACACACCTTTAAATACATGTAATGCATTTTAATAAATACACTTCATTATAAAGTAATCAACTTTAAGCAATAGCAGTAAACAAACCACAATTATAGTGTGTGGGTGGTCTCAAAGGAATTAGTGTGAACAGAGGCAGGTTAGTAACAGATACAAAGTGTCATAGCAACGCTCTGTGATGTTTGGAGGCTGCATGTGGTAACTCTGCTCTGTGGAATGTACTTGAGTGAAGGAGGCAGTTAATGGACAGGCCAGGGGAAGGAGATGGAGAAATAAAGAGGAATAATGCACCACCAACACTCACTGCTATGAGGCCTTGATGCCAGAGTTGCTCTTGCTCAGAGTGCATTGAGTTTGTAGCTGAAATTGGAGCTACAGATCTGACCTTAAAAAGATCTGGTTCAGAAATTATTTACAGGCTGGCTGAACTTTAGAAAATACAGGATATGAGTAAATGAGCAGCACTGAGGGAACCAACAGGGTGGACAGTATATAGTGATAAACATTAAGAGGTTATAATCAACATAAGAGATGGCACAGTGATATAGTGGGTAACTTCATTTCACAGCTCTTTTGGTCCATGGATAGATCCAGAGCTCAGGTTGCTGTCTGTGCAAAGTTCTCACAGGGTCTTTAAGGCTTCCTCTGAGTTCTCTGGTTTCCTCCCATCTCCCAAAAACATGCTGGTAGGTAAATTGGGTGAGATAAATTGCCCCTAGGTGTGAGAGTGTGTGTGTGTGTGTGTGTGTGTGCGTGGTGCGGTTCCCTGTGATAGAGTGGCATCCCATCCAAGCTGTATTCCAGCCTCACTCCCAGTGTTCCTAGGATGGTCAATGGTGTCATTGATCTCAGCTGTGATATTCAACATGTTTGATAAGTCAGCTCTTTGGACAAAGTTGCTTTCCGTTGCGTTCTCTCAGGACTGGGATCCAGCTTTACAGGAACACTTTTTTTTAAAATTCTAAATGTAGTCAGTAAGGCTAATGCAGCTAACAAGTAAGAAAAATGTATAGCTAACAGTTTAGTACTGAACAAACAGCTAGTCAAAATCATCACAGACTGATCTCATAGGAATTACTTTGGGTTAGTAATTATACATACAAAATTTGTATACACACAGTTTTGTTAGATATTACAATAAGTCTGTATTAAATTGGGACAATATTATCATTCACATTTTTTCCACCTTTGAACTTCAAACCTCCTGCCTGAGTCTGATGCTTGCACGGAAAGATAGCAAACTTTGTGCTGAGGATGAACATGATTATGGCTGCTAATAAAGATTTCCAGCTCTGCAGTTCCCGTTTTAATAGCTAAATTTTTATAGATGTGTTGTACAGTGTCAGAAACCACACGCGCAATCTGTTTGAGAGTTGAGAGTCCTTTAACCCCCTTTTAACGGCGTACAACATCACATCTAATCTAATCCCTTTTATTGAGTTTGACAGTGTGCTCTGGTTTACTTTGACAGTAACAGAAAACTGAACTAAACTGATCACTTGAAAGTTTTCTGGTATCTCAAATAACTCCCTGAGCACAGGTCATCACTCCATTTCAGAGAAGAGGCTCAAAAGCACAGATATCCTTCTGTATGTCCTGTTATTTATACTAAATGAGCGTCCTGGCAGGGTGGACTTCCTGGGCTCACTTACTGTCTCTGAAACATAAAGCTGTCTATTCAAGCCCATTTACATATCTACTTAATGATTTAAAATGTAAAGGGCTTTTCAAGACAACAGCAAAGAGGAGTACTTCTTGGTTTGGTTTCATTTATGCAAGTGATTATTTTTAGAGCACACCGCTTTTACGTAAAACTTCTAAACAGCAGTAATAATTTATTTGCTTTAAAATGTGAGAACTGTAATTATAAGAGTGTGATTTTTTCTTGGCAGGATTATTGCGATTATTGACCTCAACTTATTTATATAACAAAGTCATGCTGCAGTACAGTAGATCAACTGGCAGAGCAATTATCGCCATAATTAAGACTATTTAGAAAATGATATTGAGTCACTGCATAATGTGTTCACTTCCAGACAGCCCTGCATGCCTCAGTTAACTGACAGCGATGGAAATTCAAACAGAAAAGACAGACTTTGTTAGTCGACGTTTTTGGCAGCTGAGACATATGCTGCCACTCAGCTTAAGTAATAAAAACATCACGCATGTAGATTGGCAGGATGTAGCATGAGTCCACAGGGAAGAGGAGAGTAGGGGGAAGTGAGAGGGATAGAGAACACACCCTGCTTCTTTTCACTGAGGCTCACTGCTGTCTCTTACTGCCCTCCCATCTAATCTCATCCAGACAGGGTGTGTTTGTTCACTCCCGTCCTGAGATTGTAGCGACTCTCTGCTCAGTCTCAGTCTCAGTAGGATGAGGAACGTGAAGCAGGAGCACGGAGCATGCTCAGTATGACTCACCCGCCTTTCCTGATGCTGTGTCCAGAATACTAATCATGCTTTGTGGGATGCAAAGTCATCATAGCTGACTAGCAGCGACAAATTTCTGACTGGTTCTTACACAGAAATACCTTTGTGCATTAATATTTTATATTCAAATATGATTAATATTGTATTTAAACTTCAGTCTTCTCCTTTACTACATATGTTTCGTGTGTAGGATGTCATGTTATTGAACACGAATAGACAGACAACACAGGCTTTGCTTGGATTTAAAGGATTGAACATAATTAAGATACAAGCCTGTGATTATCATAAACCTCCACATGTAACAGATGATCGGAAAAGGAGACTGTGTCTTCTGAGGGTGGAGCAATGTCAGTGTCTCGGCATAAGGAGCAGAATAGAGCTGTGTGTAGAGGGGAAGTGAGGGTTATGCTCTCACTAGGACAGGTACTACATAATGACAGCAAAGGTCAGAAAATAAACTCCTAGTCTATCCATCCATTTTCCATACCACTTATCTTACACAGGGTCACTGTGGGGACTGGAGCCTATCCCAGGGAGCTTGGGGCATAAGGCGGGGGACACCCTTGACAGGGACACTATGGACAATTTGGAAATGCCAATCAGCCTACAATGCGTGTCTTTGGACTGGGGGAGGGAGCCAGAGTACCCGGAGGAAAACCCTTGAAACACAGGGAAAACACACAAGCTCGGCAGACACAGGGCGGAGGTGGGATTTAAACCCCCAGCCCCAAAGGTGCGAGGCAAACATGCTAACCACTATGCCACCACGCCCCCCAGATCTAGTCTGAACATGGTAAATGGCAAAATCAGATAATATTAATAATAATAATAATAATAATAATAATAATAATAATAATAATACATGTAAATATATTTGCTGTGCTTTGAAATGGGTGCTGGTGCTTAAAACTCTTTCAGTTTACTTCTGTGTGTTGCTTCAGGGATGCTTCCCTTGATCTGATTTTTGCATGGCAATTAATCTGATGCTTGAAATTAGCCATTGATTCAACTTTTTTGCGAAGTCTTGCATGGGAATTTTTTCTTGTTTTCCCCAGTCCAATTTCAGTGTTCTCTAGTGTTGTTGTTGACTGTATCTATCTGTCCTGAGCCCTTCTATGGACTTTTGGAAAATGCTTTATGTGTTAACTACTGCTCACTTTTCTCATAATAGCACCCTCTGCATGCAATTTACAATAGGGCTTTTGGAAGACCATGTACATCTCATTACCTCCCCTGGGATTAGAGGCAGAGGCTGGAATGGCCACCATGGGCTCAGCTGCATGTGCTGCTGTTCAGTTAATTACATTCTCTCAGCATCTTGACTGCCACTATTGGTCACTGGGACACTCACTCTCCTGACAATACTGACGTTACTGACCTTAGTGTTTTGTGGGGTTTTTTTTTTTGTTGCTGACCCATTGCAGTCATATGGGCTGGTATGGGAGTGGTCTGTTTGTAATAAAGTCAGCATAAGGACTGGGAAAGGAGAGAAGGCCTGGGCATTAATGACCCCTACAACTCACAAATACATATGCAAGACCTACAGGAATATTAGGGAAGTTTGCACTTCACAAAATTTTGTGAATTGTGATATTTTATTATAAAGGAAAATGGATTTTAGCCACACATTTGGCCCCAACACTGTAAGGTTCAGTACATTAATGAATACAGCCAGTATATTTATTGCTGTAGTCGTGGGAGAGTTATTGTAAATGTTTCAAACGTTAAGTTCTTTTCTACAGCTCAAAAATGTGCAATGACAAGAAAAAATGTGAAGCTGTGTGAACATCTCACCTCACTTGAATTAGCATTAACACCGAAGGCAATATCTGTGACTGAGACATCACGCATGGTGTAGCCATGGAGCTGTAATCCGTGCAAGGGCGTGTGCCTGTTTTAAGAGATCATCAATAATTCAGAACAAGTTATTGATCCCGGTCCTTTATGTCTCTTCTGCTTTCTCATAAGCACAGAACATCAGCACAAGACCGTGGCGTCAGCAGACTGCCATC
The DNA here is from genome assembly GCF_001660625.3 of Ictalurus punctatus. Classification (NCBI taxonomy): domain Eukaryota; kingdom Metazoa; phylum Chordata; class Actinopteri; order Siluriformes; family Ictaluridae; genus Ictalurus; species Ictalurus punctatus. The sequence continues at coordinate 8,720,928 of NC_030442.2, read as the reverse complement.
GATCATTCACCACACCAGCTACGCACACACACGCGCACACACACACACACACACACACACACACACAAACACACAAACACACACAAACACACAGTGAAACCTGATATCACATTATTCACGATGCTAACCCACTGGAGAGTTTGCTGTATTGTGCAGAAAACAGTGTCTCACTGACTGTCAAGGGCAAGCATTTCTGATACTACCCCCAAAGCTCAGATCATGCCAGGATTGGAAGAAACGAGAGATAATATGAGTTATATGTATATAAAAATGAAATATTCTCAAATTTAAAGAATAAATAATAAGGATAGATTGTAAATGTACCCGACTAATGCAGACACAACCCTGGGCCTTGTGATTAGATGATGATATGGTCGACACAAGTCAGCACAGGGATACAGCTGGTCTGACAGCCTGGGTGTGGCAGCGAGACTGCTGTTCAAACACTTGTCTGGGATTTGGCTGGGATAGTATTTATAATCCTGTAATAAATACCATTTTAGCTGAGATCTAACACATGCAAGTACTTGCGAATATCCCACAGAATACAAGGTGTATTCTCGTCCATGCTAAATTTGAATCTTTTTGTGTTCAGGCTAATTTGAAGATATAACCCCTGACTCTGAGTATGTATGGTTCTGAGATGTTTAGATCCCGACTGACTGCAGTGCTGAAAAATGGAAAACTTCCCCAGCACAATATACTACCAGTAGTTATCATAAATCTGATCTTATGGTCCTCTAGTCAGTCTGTTCAAGAAATGTGGTTGAGAAAAAAATATTGATGGAGTCTGGTTACGTGAGACAGATTCAGACAGTCCCACCCTGCAGCTGCTGCGTTAGACATGGGCTGCATTAAAATTCAAACACTGCCCTCCCTACCCTTCTTCTGGCAATATAGTTGCAGAATATAATGACATGCTTGGTGGACCACAGTCCACAATCTCTATAAAGTAGAATAGCAAACAATGAATCACAGCTCTCAGTATAGTCATATATCCACAGTCTTTATGTAGTACTTAGATTTCCCATGTCTTTGTGAATATAATTTGGGATATCGATAACAAAGTATTGATAAGTGGAGGAGAATATGTTCAGTTCCAGGCCCTCGTTGCTCCTTCAGTGATTTAAGTCAATCGATAAAAGGCATGAGGTTTCGCCAACAGGGCTCTAGGATACGATTACACATTAAATAAAAAAAAAAAGAACCAGCAGACAAAGTGGATGAAAGAGATGGAGCCTGAGATACTCGCCTCATTCCAGTGTGGTGTGTTTTTCCCAGCAGCAGCCTTGTTTAAGAGCTTCTTGATCTGCATGACAACCAAGAAACCAGCTGCTCCCCTATTTTAGGTCAATGTGTTTGATGTTATTGACCATGAAGGGGGGTTCTCAAAGGCATCTCATTGAGTCAAGGCACCAACAAATCTGTCACAGTTTCTGTCACTGTAAAATTGCTGCTACGGTGGCAGTGAGAATGATGGGTTTTCTTAGAGACTTGCCCAAATTCACAAGGCAACCCATAGACGTTCCATGTATATTTATTGCCCAGACTCTCAGAAAGAAAGGGTACTAATCTGTACCATTCTTTATCACTGGTCTGGTACCATTTTGTACCTTTCATATAATTTTTTTTAACCTAGAAAGGTGCATATACAGTAGTATACCTTTAAAGCTTAAAAGGTAAGCTTTAATTACCTAAAAAGGTCATTATGGACCAATTATGTACCTTAAATCTCTTTTAAGGGTGCACTACATATCCACTACATACAATGTTAAAAAAAAGAGAAAAAGATAAGCAACACGGAAATGTATAGTTTACTGTAACTGAATTTGGAGCAACATCCATTCATTTTCCATACTGCTTATCCTACCCAGGGTTGTGGGAGAGCCTGGAGCCTGCACTGGGAACTCTCTGGACAGGGTGTCAACCTATGGCAGGGCACAATCACACACACACGCGCGCGCGCACGCGCACACACGCACACACACACACACACACACTGACAATTTGGAAATGCCAATCAGCCTACAACACATGTTTTAGGGAAGGGGGAGGAAACTAGAGTACCTGGAAGAAACCCCCGAAGCACTGGAACAACATGCAAACTCCACGCACACAAGGCAGAGGCAGGATTCGAACCCCTAACCCTGTCAAGTGCAAGGCAAATGTACTGAAGTAGTCAGCTGAAGGATGACGGTGTGATATGTATTCATTATGCATGTGTACAGTATATAGGACTAATAATCTATATTTGCATCGTTTGTTTGTCCTTTCTCGCAAGCCCCGCCCACATGAAAATTCTAAATCGCATATTCGACCTCGATGAAATTGAATGCGTACAAGTATGCGAGAACGACTCTACATCCAGGAAAGGTTTCCTATACCTCTATGTTCATACTTGATATTTAGAGGAACGCATAACATCGGCGCCATTAAGTTGCTGATTTTGAACAAAACCCCCTCTGTGTGCCCGCGCGCTCCAGCCCCGCCCACTCCCTGTCCCGTGCACGCTCGTGTGTCTGTGAGCGCGCTCGGCTCGAGACACACACGCGCGCGCTTCTCAGCATCATCAGCGGTAAGTCTGTTTATTATTTTAATATATTTTCAACGCACCGAATTGCATTTTTTAAAATCAGACCGCTTGAATAACCTGTTACTATCACTTGTTTACCGAGGCTGGGAAGTGTAGTACTCCAGCTTCACACCTGCTGTTAGTCGACGCTGATTCTCTTTTGATCATCAATACATAGATACACATATATGTTTATTTTTGAGAGATGATTTATTTATATTTTTTTTGCTGTTTTAGTAGAGATCAGTTAGTCGCATATGGTGAACGTCACGGTGTCAATCGGTTGCTATAGTGACAGCGCGTGAATTTGGAAAGGCAGATTGTAATCGGAAGGACGAAATGCTTGTAGAGAAGAGGAGAAAGGACGACTGGTTATATTACTGAGCACTACTGTTTAATAGAGTACTTAAAACATGGCCTAGATAATGATTTATATATATATGATCTGGGATATGAATTAATATTAATGACTGAATGGCGTGAATAGTTGTTGTTGTTGTTGTTGTTGTTGTAAACACAGAGTTATTGTTCTCCTTGAATCAGCTGAAGGTTGCAGGATCTCAGTAGCCTCTTGTCTACCTGTTAATACAGGAAAGCTCCTCTCCTAATCGGTGTCGTTTATGAAACGTCAAGTTATGCTATGCATTGCTTAGCTGACCTACTTATTTATCCTGGCTACTTATTTATCCTGCCCACAAAAAGATACGATGCAAAACAGTCTATTGAAATATATCTTGGATGCAAATATGCACAGCAAATCTGCAACTGGAGCATGAAATTTTTATACACATAACTGTGAGGCATAGATGTACTACAGTAATGGCCTGTTTATTAGGCTGAAGCCATTATATGCATTATGTCTTCTTAGCTGATGAAACTATACGCTCTTAGTTGGGGAAAAACCCCAGTTCTTTAAGAGTTCCTTTGATAATTATGGGTCATAAATAAAGGTTTCCTCCAGAATGGTCTTTAAGGGTTCTCAAAAGATTTTAAAGAGGACTGCTGTGTTTTCTAGTTCAGCTGACCTGGGTAAGATGCACGGTGTCAGAGAAAGTCTGCTGAACTGAACGTCTTAATTATGAGCACTCTTAATTTAATACTGCAGGTGTTCACATCATAGGTGTTAAAATGACACACATATGCTCTTATTTTAACGTCTCTTCTGTTTACCTGTATTGTAGATCTTAACCTGTAAACAGCAAACCTTTGCATCTCTGCATATGAGTTCAAAGAAAAGTATCTGTCAGACAGTATGACAATGCAAAAGTGGCCTGAGGGTAGTTATGTCATGTGCTACTTAGTGCCTCTTGTACTTGAGGTCACTTGTTCTCTGTAGTTATTTATCATGTTTTAAAGGACCACTAGCTGAATATCAATTAACAGTTCGTATTTGTTCACTATATAATAACTATATAATCACTGCACTCTTCTAAAAATAAAAATGACCAGAAGCATTACCGACCCTCTGTCCTTTTTTTTAATAAGGGTTCTTCACCCCACAACCGTACCATAAAGTACAGGCCTTTCAATGGACATAAACTGATTACCGTGGTTTTCAAGAGATACAGAGGATGGCTCCTGAATAGTGGACAGAATTTTATTGATTTTATTGATGTGATTTAAAAAGCTTAACAGGATTAAAAGCAGAAGATTGCACTGCATACTAAATCATCAAGCGTAGATTACCTGGGATACACACACTTTCTCCTTGTTGTTCTCTTCCTCTTTCATCTCTTCTATCCATTTTGCTCTCTCTCTCTCTCTCTCTCTCTCTCTCTCATAACTCCATTAATGGAAGGGTTGTGGTGATGGACAGGAAGCAGATGAATTGATATAAAAGGGCCTTGTCATAATGTAATATCAGGCATTAAGAGAGATCATTGCGTTTAATGCAGCTTAAGTCTGTTCTATTCAGGGACTTTCCAAGTGCCATCACAGCAACAACTCACGTTTAAGAAAACTCAACAGAAATGTCATATAGGGTGTTTAATGATGGCAATGAATTACTCGTCACACTTAAAATAAGAGAAACTCTCAAAACTGAATTCATACCTTTGTTTGTTAACATACAAAAGATAACATTACAATAGTCAAAGCAAAGCTTTATCATTTAGCGTGATACAAAAATTTGCCAACGACAATGCCTTTAAAAAATAGAAGAAAAAAAGCTTCTCTAAGATTGCAGCGCTCATGTTTTATGTATTATTTTTACATTTTTATCAAATATAAAATATAAAATCTTATGTTCAGCAGTTAGGATGACAGAACTTGCACAAATTCCTTAAATTGTCTATTCTTTAAAGCATAACTTCTTTTTTTATTATTAATTATCCATATACTGATATTAGCTGTAGGCTGTTGTGTCAGAATATGATATAAATCACTAACTTACATTATTTATTAGTTTTCGAGCATTCAATATTAATTCCCTGATTTGGGAAAATTAGTAAATACACCTAATTATAGATTTAGTGATCCTCAAATGAACCTAAGTAGAAAGTATTTCATATATATCAGGAGCTGTATAGTAATGTAATATGTATGTTATGCATATATAATACTATTACTATTATTAGTATTTTATTAATAAAACTCATAGTCAGTGTGATTTTTGTCACTGCCCAAATGGGAAATATCTTACATCCACTTAAAAAAAAAAAAGACACATAAAACGTTCTTCACATTTATACTATACTATTCTATACTATAGTTTACTATTCTATACTATCCTATATTTTACTCTACTCTACTATACTATGCTATACTTTGCTATACTATACTATTCTATACTATACAATACTATAGTTTACTATACTATTCTATACTATACTATATCTTACTCTACTATAATATACTTTACTATACTATTCTATACTATGATATACTATACTATTCTATACTATACTATATTTTACTCTACTATACTATACTATGCTATACTTTACTATACTATTCTATACTATACTTTGCTGCACTACACTAAACTATACTTTACTTAGGTGAGACAGATTTTGTAGCTTAATCCTTTCACAGCTACACAAGTAACGCCTTTCCAAAACAAGTTATTTTGTGTTGACACAGATAATTACCCTTATTACCCTTAATATCTATTATGATTTTTATTATTTATTACTGTGTGGTCTTGACTGGGCTTGGAGAAAGAGCTCTGAATTTTGTTAGTTAATTGAGTGTTAATTGATGTCTAAATTTTTAACATTGACAAATTCAAAGACGACATTTAAATAAAGCAGTGGCAAGCTTGCAGCACAACTGTGGCCTCTCTGGTTTCATTTTGGATTGACAGTAACTGACAGACATCTCAAGTTGCCTCTTGTTGACAGTCAATCACCAAACAGCACTGTCTTCTTGGATTTGATCTTTCTTGGCATGTAATCTAAAAACATTCTGATGAATTTAGCCTTGATCCCATTTGGTAGGCATACCACAATCTCAGCTGGCAAAGAATTCATTTTGAATTAAATAAAGTTTAATAATTCTTAATGAAACAATATATGCCTAATTCTAGTGTAATGGTCTTTACACCAGCTTTACTCCAACAAACAACAAGGATTTTTGGATGAACTCTTCTAAAGGCCCAAATATCTTTTTTTCTCTATTTAAATAGTGTTCATTTTTAATTTGAAATGACCCAAGCGCTGAGTTAATGGTGAGTTTCAGTGCAGTATGACTACAGGGAAGGAGTGCAGAAGAGAGGAACCTCATGCTGTGGAGCCTTTTGCTCACATTGTCAGCATCACTGAATTTTAAATCTGTGTTTTCAGGCCAGTCATGTTTAAAGTAACAAAGATGTTAAATACTCCTTTGTGCAGATATTGTACTTAACTCCTATTTTCATTCTAAATCCTCTGTTGTATTATTGGTTCCTGTTCAGCTGCAGTGTGATTTTGTTGGCTTAAGGCCCCGTCTGTCTAAATGTGCAATGTCACTGGGGACTTTCCTGTCTCTTTTTGTTGTTCATACCATTATCCATTCTCGGTTTTCCTTCTGGAAGCACATTTGAAGGTCATATTGTCACAGCACAATGGCTCCACACAGAATATCGTGTTTGGCTGTCTTATTTCAGATTAATAAAATATTCTATAAGATATAATGAGAGGGAATCAAAGTAACCACAGTAAAGGACATTTTAGTGAATTCACCTTTTTATTTTATTTCTATAAAAAGCCGTTAGTGTCAACTGATATTTCACCACTTTTTGCAGTCTGTTTTATTTTTGGGTAAAAAAAAGAGACCTGAACATAACCTGTATACAACCTGCAACCTGTATATGAAAATGAAGGGGTTATAGCAGAATCACCAAAAATAAAAATCATCTTTTTTCATGTTCAGTGGAGGAAATGAACCAGGCACATTATAGTTTTAGTATGGTTCCACTTTAAGTAACATTTGAAACAGGTCATTTTAACCAGAGCAGAACACAAGGGTTTATACACACACACACACACACACACACATATATATAAAAGGTCAATTAAAGGCTCATTCTTTACAGTCTGATTTTTAATTCTTATCTTATCTCTGGAGTAAGTCTTACATTGTACAGATATATATACTATGAAAGCTCATTGCATGTATGCGTGTTAAACTGGGAAGAGAATAAGGAAAGCCCCACTACTCCTATTTATGTTATTAAATACCAACTCACTTGCCCCTCCTCCACTGCAATGAACACCCTATGGAACAAGCTATCATTCTTCTGTAGCTTTTACACAGCCAGTGAGAGGTTCATGCTTAATATATTATGACGTTCCACCTGGAAGCCTCTGCGTGAGGCCACTGATCTGTTGAGATGCCACACCTTTTTATATGCATTAGATGTGAGGGCTTTTTCACTCCCTCTCACAGAAATGCTGCAATGCGTCGGACGGCTCCAAGACTGGGTCAGTGTAACGGCGGCAGCCGCTAGCTCACCATCCCCATGGCAACAGCCAGTAGAATGGCTTACAGGAGCTATGCAATGTTGTTTTTATTTGCTTTCCTGAGATTAGTGAAGCCTTGGAAATTTTATAATTGCATCTTCCAGAATAAAATCACACAATAATAATAATAATAATAATAATAATAATAATAATAATAATAATAATAATATGTATCTCTTGCATTTTATCTTATTCAATTTTAAAAGTGAAATTTTACCTGTCCAGTATATATACTACCTCCTTCAGGCTTAATTATATATTCAGTAACAATCATGTATGACAATGCCTTCTTGCTCTTTTAAGCATTTTTACCATTCTTATTTATTATTATATACCCGCCCCCACCCCCACCCCCACCCGTGTTTTCCTTCTCCTTTTGCAGGACAAAGAATTCTGCAATACAAGAGTGATGTCCTTGAGACAATTGTATTAGTGAATCCATCTGTGGACAATATCGCTGTAGAGGTAATGGTGATTTATATAAAAAAAAAAAACATTACAACCTGACTCATCTTACATCTCAGATACATAATATATTTTTTCTCTCATCTAGATCAGAACACTCCTCTGTGACTCAGCTAAACACAAGTTATTGGTCCTAAGCGGTCAGAGCACTGAACAAGGTAGTGACATCATCCTGAAAGGTGGAGTGTTTGACTGGAAGAATTTCTCTGACGTCATCACAAGTCAAAGAGTAAGCATTTACTGTGCTGCCAGAAACTGTTTATTCAGTAAGGATTACTTAATCAAGACACCCAGCACACATGCTACATATTGAAAAATACAGAGAAGAAATCAAATTGTAATGGATTATACTTTTTCTGTTTCCCCTCTTTTCAGATTAAGAACTTCCTGAGCCAGTCAGGTCTAGGTGAGCGAGCGTGTCTGACTGTGTGTTGTGAAGGAGAGGGGGCCTGGAGCTCCCTAGGGCTCGACCAGGAGCAGATCGTGCTGGACTATAGATTTAACCCTGATCTTGTGCTGCCTGAGATGGAGGGTGTTACAGAGTTTACAGATTACGTCTCTGAGACTGTGGATATTGCTTCCCCATTTGAGCTCCTGGAGCCACCCAGCTCAGGGGGATTCCTGAAGTTATCCAAGCCATGCTGCTACATCTTTCCTGGAGGCAGAGGTGACTCAGCCCTGTTTGCAGTCAATGGCTTTAACATTTTGATTGATGGTGGTTCAGACCAAAAGTCTTGCTTCTGGAAACTGGTGCGACACTTGGATCGGATAGATTCTGTTCTGCTTACCCACATTGGAGCTGACAATCTCCCTGGGATAAACGGACTATTGAGGAGAAAAATTGCAGAGCAAGAAGAGGACCATTCTCAAGGTTCAAATGCCTATGGAGAATGGATGAAAAACCTGATTTCACCTGAGCTTGGTGTGGTTTTCTTCAACGTTCCAGACAAGCTAAAGATGTCAGAATCAACTTTGAAAGTTAAAAGGAGCATTGAGGAGGCATCTCTTACGTTGCAGTACCTCAACAAACTGGGTATCAAACCTGAGCCCCTGTATCGAGTTGTTAGCAACACAATCGAGCCGGTCACCCTTTTTCACAAATTGGGTGTTGGCAAATTAGATATGTACATTCTAAATCCAGTCAAGGACAGTAAAGAAATGCAGTTTTTCATGCAGAAGTGGGCAGGTAACAGTAAGGCTAAGACTGGCATCACATTGGCCAATGGAAAAGAGGGAGAAATTTCTGTTCCGTACCTTACATCAGTAACGGCCCTTGTTGTATGGGTTCCAGCCAGCATTACCGACAGGATAGTGAGGGTATTGTTTCCTGGAAATGCACCACAGAACAAAATTTTTGAGGGACTGGAAAAGCTAAGACATCTTGACTTCTTGCGTTATCCAGTTGCTACTCAAAAAGACATATCAGCTGGAGGGCCCCCTTCAGTGATGAAACAAACAAAACTTAAGCCAAGGACTGATAGCAAGGAAAGCCTCAAGTCTTCACCCAAAATACTTGCCACTACTAAAGCAAGCAAGAAAGAAGCAAATGAGGACATTGAATCAAAAAGCGACTCAGTAAAAGAGACTAAACTGGAAAAGAAGCCAAAAAAATTGCAAGAGAGTGTTAAACCATCTAAACCTGTGAAAGCTATTGCAGATACCGCCGATACAGCAAAGCAAGAGAAAAAGAAGTTGTTAAGAGAGAAATCTCCTAAGAAACATGTCAAGACATCTAAAATGGAGGAAAAGAAGGATAAAGAAAAGAAACAGATAAAGAAAGAAAAGAAAGAAATAAAAAAGCAAGAATCTGTCAAGAAAGATGACAATAAGGAATCCAAAATTAAGGAAGAAAAGAAGACAGATTCAAGTAAGCCAGAATTAAGGAAGATCACCAAGCCTGACTTAAGACCCTTCACCCCTGAAGTCAAAAAGACTCTTAACAAAGCAAAGGTTCAAACCAAACCAAAGACAGAAAAAACAAAAGCAATCAAAGAGCGAGAGAACAGACCTGCTGCGCAGAAAGTTTCAAAAGAGATACAGGAAAATGACAGATCCCTGGTCTCCTCTCCAGAAGATCTTACCAAGGACTTTGAAACACTGAGACAAGAAGAACTTTCTGAGCTTGCAGAAAACAAAGTGCTTTCAAATCTTGAATCTGCAACTTTTCCTGACACAACAGTCACACATATTTTGTCTCCAGATGAAGGAATACCCACTACTGACAATGAGACTGAATCCCCTCATGAGGAAAAAAACATGTATGGAGAAAAGACAAACAAATCCCTTACAAAAACAGCAGACAAATTTGAGGATGAAGGTGCTGCTACAGAAGATGATTATGAGGAAGAATACAACTCTGAGACCAAAGTAACTAAAACTTCAGATCTCACAGGGAAGGCAGATGACAAAAAATGCCTGGACATAAAGACGAATGAAAGTCTTGAAAAGAAACATAAAAAGAGTGACAGTGAGGAGGAAGAGGATGTTATTGAAAAAGCTGAGCTGGAGGAAGCAGAGGATGTACTTCATGAGGAAGAGTTGAAATATAAGACAGAGGAGGCAAAAAAAGAAAATATTAGTAAAGATTGGGACACCAAACAAATTGACACTAAAATGATCAAACCTGCTGTTGCTGCTGCTGCCACTGAACACATCTCGTTCATCCAAGATGAAACCATCCCTGGATATTCAGAGACTGAACAGACCATTTCTGATGAGGAGATCCATGAAGAGACGGAGGACAGGGTCCCTCATCTCCGCTATGATGATGTCTCTGTCCCTGATCAACCCGACTCTTTCTTCCATGGCATGAAAGACATGAAACCCCCAATCATATCTATCGCACCTGATTTGACAGCAAAGATGAGCAGTGTTGGCCAAGAGCCACCTTTATCTACATATTCCACGAATATCATTGCAGCACCATTGGCTGAGGAAGAACATATATCGTCAGCAACCTCCATTACGGAGTATGATAAATTATCCTCTTTTGCAGCATCGGTTACTGAAGATCAGTCTATTGCATCTGTGACAGCACCTCCAACTGAGGAACTAGGAAAAAACTCTTTACTCCTTGACAATGTGAACAGTACGCAATCATCCAGTCGTACAGAAGGAAAAGAATACCTGCATTCAGCTGGCACAATCTCCCCAACATCATCTTTAGAAGAAGACAAATGTTTCAAGTCACCTCCATCAGAAGAGTACCAACCCACCATTCCAGAGATGGAAACTACTGGAAAGACCACCACTCAACCACATGAAGATGAAGATGAGGATGAAGAAGAGGAAGACGACCAGACACCCAATGTTGACATGCCTCTTGGAAAACTCCATGAAAGTTACGCATCTGCCACAGTGAAGGAACAGCTTGATAAATGCCCCTCTTCAGTGGTACCTCTTTCCTCAACTGGAACACCTTCTGTCTCACAAGAAAAGGATGAAAAAGTCCTTTCTCCAGCTGAGCCCAAAACAGAAAGTGCTGGGAAAGCACCTTCTTTTGCACCCTGTGTCTCCAGCACGCCAGAGCTGAGTGGTGCTTCAGAACCATCAGAGAGGTGCGTAAGTCCAGATGATAGCACAATGAGAATGGCCTCACCTACACAGTCAGGCCCTACTAGCATTGGCTATTCGCCTACCGAGGAAAAGGCACCAAAGTCTTTAATCATGGAGAAAGAGGACAGAATGGACAAGGACACATATGACGTTCAATTGTTATCTAAACATGAAACTGTTGTAGACAGTGATGCAAACAAAAAGACTGTTAAGCTAACGGAGGATGAAATTGACCCATTCAAAGGTGGTTTGTCTAGCACAAGGGCAACATTTGATGATTCAGCTGAAGAAGAAGCTGATGTTGATGAAGAGGAAGTAGTAGTAGAAGAAGAATATTTTGGAAAGGGAGATTTTATGACCTGCATTAAAACAAAATACAAAGAAGAGAGGGAGAGTACATTCCTTGATGAAGATGACACTTGTGAGCCACAAGCTTTAAAAGAGGAAAAGCTCATTAAAAATGAGAAAGAGGAAGCAGATAAGCAAGATAAACCACAAGACATCACCTACTTGGAGAAAGAACACAAATCCCAGATGCTGAGCTCTGAAGAGGAGGAAGAGAGTGACGATGAAGAATGCACTTACTCAAGCATAAAAGCACCTCAGGACAAGTTTGATTCAGTGTCCGCAGCCTACAGCAAAAAAGATGTGTCATCCTCAGAGAGAGATGACGCCACAGTGACCTCCAAAAATGGCGATAAAAGTGTACAGTTCAACTTGTACTCCTTCCCTCAGTCTGAAAAGGATCTTAAAGAAGACCATATGAGAGAAATAAGGCAGGATACACCTTATGTAGGGAAGAGTTTTACATATTCTGATGTATATGACAGTAAATCTAGTTCAGTGGATTCATACTCTCCTAATTTACCGAAAGACTGCACTGATAAGTCTGATGATCGTACTGACACCCTCAAGGAAACAGAGAAAAAAGATTCCATATATACCTTCATGGAAACTACAAAGATGCCAGATTTTGAGAAATCTCACCTAAAGGATGCGTCATCATCATCATACAGTGAAACCAAAACATGCATGGAATCGAACGCTGGACACATTTTAGATGAAAAGTCGACAGACATATTAGCTGATGTTAAACCAGAGGCCAAGAAATCATCACAGTCATTCTCACCAGAAAGAGACCTATTTTCTGTTCAATTTGATAAGTCTACTGTTAGCGGCAAGACAGAAGTAGATAATACCCCATCAAGTGATTCTCAAGATGACATTGACACTTCTGGCTATTTGGCTGCAAAAAGCAACACTTCTTATTCAGCTCAGTCTTTCAGTGAGGTGACAAGAGACAGTGCATTAGACATGAAGATGTTAGCACATGGAGAGGATGATGATGACGATGACGATGATGAAGAAGATACTGATGAAGAAGATGATGATGATGATGTTTACAGGAGACGTGTCAGTGACAATGCCATAGAAAAAGATGCTAAAGACGGACCAACAAAAGAATTAAGCTCGTTATGTGGTGCCACCAGCATAGTGCCACCCGAATTCAAGGAGGAAAAGAAGGACACCTCACAAGAGTATAGTTTTGGCTCTGTCACCTATGGCACACCCCCCATTCCTACTCCTTTTGAACCGACAAAGAGTCAAAACCATGCAGAGCAACCTTTTGAAATGGGTAAAAAGGAAGCATCATCACCACTCTCTGGTAGTCAAATGACAGAATATTCTGGATATGGATATTCTTATGGTGAAGTGAAAAAGTCTGTCCCATCCAGTCATTTAGACAACAAAGATGATAGCTATGGTCAGTCTTTCTTACCTCTGTCCACAAAACCAAGTGAAGACAAATATTACCATGATGACAAAGACCTTGAGTTTGAAAAGCAAAAAACACCAGATATTTTAGCAAAAAAATCTGGAGACTCTGTCTCACCAGGCTTCACTTATACAACGACATCAGCCACAGCATACTCCTCCTCTTCCTCCTACAGTCACTCTTCCTCTGCATCTGCCTCTCTCTCCACTAGTCGCCAGTTTGGAGATGAGCTAGGAACTCCTGCCAGTGTTGGATATGAGTATTCACCCTTTAAAGATGAGCACTCACCTGTAATAGATTCACCATTCTCCAGTTCTGGTGGGCTGGTTAAAGACGAGTATTTGGAGGTGTCAGAGAAGATGACTCCTGCTACCACCACAGCTGAGTCCATGTCCAGCCTAGCAAGATTTTCACCATTATCACCTTTTGAGGAGATCAAGTCCCTACCTTCTCATCCACTTACCTCTTCAGCGGATAAAAGAGAAGAACTTGCCAGCTCTGCAAGTGGTGCTTTGGACAAGGGCCACCAGGGTGCATGCTTTTACAAGCCAGAATGGAAGGCAGATACAGGTTTGCAAGCTGAATACGGTGCTACCGGACCTTACAATCTCCCTTCCCAGCCTGCTGAGAAAGACACTATGAAAAAAGATATGTTTGGTGCTTCCTCAACACCTTGTGCTGATTTACTCGAGAAACAATATTATGAAGACACTGAGAGTAGTGAGGAGGAAGAAGACATTTGTGAGTCTGAACGGGTCAACCTACACTATCAAAGATCTCCATTTACAGCTGAAGCAGACAAGAAAGATGATCCTTTTTCTGAGACTGAAAAACTGTTTTCTGCCAGTAAGGTAGGCACATTTCCCAATGTGCTTACGTACACTTCTTCAGTACCACAGACTACAAAACCAGATACTGCAAATGGTCCTGCAGAGGTCACAATGGCAGCACCAGAGGCCTTTGCTGACATCAGCAGAGTCACATATAGCCTATCAAAGACTGAAGTGAAAAGTGAGCAATTTGAAGCCTGCAAAATAAGGAACCCATTTGAATGGGAGATGCAGCAGCAAAGAGGTGTCTACCCAGGAGAATCACCACCTCATTATCGTCATGAGGATGAGTATGAGGAAGAAGAGGAAAGGGAGCCAGAGCATCCACCTCGTCCTCTTTCCCTTTCATCTGCAGAGCAGTCTTTCCCATCCTCCTACTATAAAGAAGATCCAAACAGGCATGATAACTTAGATCATCCTTCTGAAAAATATATGGGTGCCAGCTCCTTCTCCTCTTCCCCAGGTTACTCTTCCTCTGAGTACAAACAGAGAAAGGGAGACACTTCCCCATCATTTATCAATCCAAGCATTTGCCAGCTGTCCAGTGATGAGGAAGATGAGGAACAAAGAAGCCAGGACGCAGATCAGCAGCAGCCATCAGGCAAGAAACGAACCCACAACCAGCCCCAGCATGGTTCCTACAGAGAGGACAGTGAATCACAGCGCCTTTCTGGAGCCATGGCTGCAGGTACTGGCCTAGCTGGGGAGGACACACCTCCAACCTCTGTCAGTGAATCTCTCCCCTCACAGACAGATTCTGATGTCCCACCAGGAACAGAGGAGTGTCCCTCCATCACAGCAGAAGCCAATGCAGAATCTGATGAGGATGCAGATTATCTCCCTGTGGACAAATCATCTGGAGCCTATGGTGGAAAGCACTTCTCATCCCGGTCAGAGAAAAGTCATGATCCACTGCCTACACCGATAATGGATCCAGCCCCTTGCCCACCTCGTCCTGATGTCTGCATGGTGGACCCAGATGCTCTCTCCAGCCTTACTGACAAACCTTTAAAGAAAGACCCAAAAACAAAGAGCCTTCGCAAAGCAAGTAAGTCAAGGTCACCGGCTAGGAAAGCCGATGCCATTCGTAAGAGGTCTCCATCAAAGGATTCCTCTCCTCGTACCACTTCTCTGAAGAAGAAGGACTTAGAGGATGATCTGTCCAAGTCAAGTCACAACACAGGCAAGGGCCTTGTCAATGGAATTAAAACAGTTTCAGGTATGTATTTGGATATATTAGACATTTACCTGCAGTTAAATATTCAGCAAAATTTTAAGGAGTGAAGTATGAAAGTAGAACAGAGAGTTTTCATTTTAATTAAGGCTTCCCCTATATGATTTGTCACTGTTCATGCACTTGTTTTCAACAGGATCAAACACTGCAAAATCCAGTTCTGCTGCACCCTCTGGCTCTCCAATCTTTGTGGATTTGGCCTACATTCCAAACCACTGCAGTGCTAAAAATGTCGACCAGGAGTTCTTCAAACGTGTGCGCTCTGCCTATTATGTAGTGAGTGGGAATGACTCCAGCAGTGGAGAGCCTAGCCGTGTTGTCCTAGATGCACTGCTGGAGGGAAAAGCACAGTGGGGGTCTAATCTACAGGTAGAACTTCTCATACATCTTCACAAGTGTCAATTTGTAAAGGCCACCGACAAATTAGCACCTAATGCTAACATAGTAACGACAGTGAGGAACATATTAAAAAATCTATCTTTTAAATAGCTACATGACCGTTGAATATGTTGTTTAATATGTGCAAGTTAATCTCATTTGAGAAAAACATGCATGACAAATAATGCTAATTCATCTTGGTTCTTGGATGACAATAAATTATACAGGAATAAATTAACTTCAATCTACCACCAGCTGATAATACTTAAATGTGTACCTCTGCTCTGCTTTAGGTGACGTTGATCCCTACCCATGACACAGAAGTGATGAGGGAGTGGTACCAACAGACCCATGAGAAGCAGCAGGAGCTGAATATCATGGTGCTGGCCAGCAGCAGCACAGTTGTGATGCAGGATGAGTCATTCCCTGCTTGTAAGATTGAGTTCTAAGTCTGATATGGCTCCCAGGTTCACACTTTTACACTTAAATGATCCTTTATCGCCTTATTTGTCATTTCTTCAGTGTATCAAATTCCCTTTCAGAACATTGTGCAAAGTCACTCAGTAGCCACTATCTCTCCAAAAACGGTTATGGCTCTCGCAACATTCCTTAACCTGAACGAACATGGTATTATCCAGAAAAACTTTAGGAGGATGTGCCTTTAATATTTACATTATTTATTTATTTATTTATTATTATTATTATTATTTGTTACAATTTTCATTGTTGTTGAATGATGCAGTTACAATGAGATTAAAACCATCTTTTGATCCGTTTTATTTACCAAGGCGCACACAGGTCATTTAGAGCTCATTTGGAGTTTCTCCCATTTTATTCTCATATAATTTATGCATATATCATTCTTCTGCACGCAACCTACATATATGCTGTCTGTTCTCTCGCTCATACATACATACTACACAGGAAATCATGTATTAATCAAGTAATCAATTCTTCAGAAGCTACCTACATGCTGGAATCTATACTTACAGTTTGCAGAATATTTACTGGCATCATGATCATGTTTATTCTGTTGCCATGGTCAGAAAACAAACGAGGAAACGACTAAAGGTTTTCTAACGAATAGCACCACAACGCGCCGACGTATTACAGTGTAAAAACTGTTCATTTGTAAACATGTTTAATGTGTCTGCCTCAAAACCTTTAATCAGATCGAGAGGACAAACCTCACAAACCATGATGGAATTGCATAATATATGAGACAAGTTTGAGCTGATGTTATTCTCTATCTTAATGTAAAAGTGAAGAATTAGGATTAGGCGTAGGATTAAGTCAACGTTCACTGATGAACATTCATTTTTGTGCTGTATGCGGTGTATGCTGTCACAGTTGATCATAATTTATAATAAATAAAAAAAAATAGACCTGTAATTGTTATTACATTTCCAACTCGCAGATTAATCTCATGAAATGTATCAGCACTTTATAATGATTTATTTTGTTTTATTTTATTTAATGCTTTGTAAATATAGAAAAGTTGACAGAGGTGGGAAAAGAATGAGTCTAAGCCAAAGGAACTAGTAATAGAAAAAGACTGTGAATGTTGAATTGTAGGAGCATTGTAGTCTATGGTATGCTGAAGAGGGTGTGGATGGTATAAACTTGGATAAGGTTACATGTTTGCTGCACAAGTGTGGGTGGAATTAATGACTAGGAATAACTGGCATATTTTCCCAGGATTTAAAATAGGTCCAGGATTGCATTTAGTTTGGGATATTAATAAGCATACTGTGGCCTCCGCTAGGGATAAAACAATTTTTGTTATTAGAATAATGATTTATTTATACATATCTTCATTACTTTGTCTTAACCTTATAAAATATTGCCCCTACATTACACCTCAGCCAAATAGTTATTTAAATATTTTAAAATGTCTGTATGTCTAGATCCAAAAGCATTTAGGCTTGCTGTTTTTTTGTTGTTGTTTTTTAATTTTTATACAGGTGTTTTAAGTTAAGTTAAAAAATATAGCTTCGTGTTGAGTGGAAATAGAGGATTCCATTTTCCTGATAAAATTAACGATTTATGAATTGTTTGCATGTGTAATAATGAGAGTCAGTAGAAGAAATTAAAAATGGCTGATGGACATATTTTGAAGATATGTGTTAAAGGTTTAAGTGTGTTAAAGGTCTGTCTCAAGCAGTTAAAATAACTGGGATGCAATTCAACATATTATCATTTTTACTCATTATATACACACATAAAAAACAAAAAAAACATAATTCGCCTGTCTGTGTATTAAGTGAAATGCCTTGGACAAATAATTTTTATTATAAGTTGAAAGTAATCAGTGAGCCTGGTTAATTTGCAAGAGCCAATTATGCATTGTTTTATTTTTTTTTATTATTATTATTTTTAAATAGATAAATTATTGGTTTACTGGATAGTACAGTGGAGTGTGGCCAGCTATTTTATGAAAATGTATTTGGTTAATGTTTACAACCAATTGTAACCTTTTAGCTGCTGGTTATATTTAAGTGCTAAGAGGACGCTTCCTCGCTAACAGACTGTCAACATGGACTTAAACTAATTGGTTCAATGTACAAAGACAATAAATGTTACGCAAACACAATGCTATCGTGTACCTGACTGCCAGATCATGTGACCAGATCACTGATCGTATTTTATATTCAAGGTATTAAAGTGAAATGTCCATTTTTCCGTGAGTAAACGAACAAATTAATGAACAATAAGATACACAAAACAGAACTCATCAATGTGCTGTGCAAAAAAAAATAACAAAACCCTCCTTTAGTTACATTTTTAATTATCCACATCTTAACAGTAAGAGATCTTCAAAATCCTGCTTTCCTGGCTAGTTTCTGCATGTGATCTTAAATTTGACCGTGTATGTTCTAGTTAATAATGATATTAAATACAGTACTATTTTAAAGATATATATTTAAATGCTAAATGTCTCAATGGTCTCAATGGCACATATAACTCGACTGCGCTCTCATTTAGCTCTGTGCCGTGTTTAAAACAACATACTGTGTGCTTTTTTTTTTCCGCAGTAAATTTATTTGTCTTCTTTTCAAAGTTACTTTTGCTCTGTTTCTCTTTTGGTCTTTTATTTTATGTGTAATATTCTGTATCTTTCTTTGAAATTTCTCTAAATGTAGAATATTTACAGATTTGTTGTAAAAGGGTAAACCTGGTGATCTCCAATAAAATACAGTCGTTGAAATGTTTCACAGCGTCTGAGACACTGAAAATGTTAAGTGTTCAATTGATATATTATAGCAAGGCCAAATCCCATAGAGAAAAGACTCAGTGCTGCTAGAATAAGTCAGTAAATCAATCCATAAGATTATAGGAGACCTGAAAGACCTCTTTGTTTTTTAGCTTAACGCAATACAATAAGGAGATATTGGGAGTGTTGTGAGCTCTCTGTGCTCTGTGGGATTTGGGCAAGCACAGGGAAGAGGACTACGCATAGAAATAGCCATACAGTAAATAATTAGATGAGAAGACACTGATAAAGAATGAGGTGTCTTTTGATTATAAAGGAGACATAATCTGGAAGAAAATTCACTTTGTTGACTGGAGTACTAAATCAAATCCTGGAGACAAATAATGTTTTATGGAGGAGATGACAGGAAACATTACTTCTGTGTTACGGCTTTGTAATTTTCATACGAGAAAGCATAGCTTAAATTAACAAAGTTATATGAATAGGTTATAACATATTAATTATTATCCAGCATAAAATGATTCAGGAGTACCAGATATATCATGGGTACAAGATCACAGTGTTACCAAGCAAATTTTGCATATCTGTTACAACAAGATCACAGTCGGAGACAAAACAAAATTTTCTCTGCAGCTTCTCCTGTGTACTAGTGATCATCATAGTGCATTGTGTTACACTACTATTCTATACCTATTTACAGGCACATTCTCACTAGATAGTGATAATGTTTTCACACCCAAACTCGTGAATCTTATGTAAACAAGTGAAACACTGTTATAGTACAACGATAGCGTTGGCACCCACCTACTACAGAATGTCAGTTGGCAAAGACTGAAGACAAAGGACTGCGATATCACCGTCTGGGTCACTGGATCACTATTATTCATCCGAGCCCATCACACCCCAATCCTACATGGCTGTTCTTTTTTTTTTTACTCAGCAATGAATGGGGAGGAACAAAGCTCTTGTGTTTGGGTAAAATTGCAGTGCTGGGTAGAGTGGCTGTACCAGAAACAGAGCCTCACTGTTCTGTGAGTAACAATAAATTCAACATTTTGGTTGGCAGCTGCTGATACGATTAACACTGAGATGGGATTTGTATCAGGGGTGAACTGGGAACAAAAACCAGCCCGGAAATTTCCCTTAACATGGCTCCTAAATGAAATTGCATCAAGTAGTATTATGTATGGTGGCCTGTAAATGCAAAACACATCAAAACACCAAAAACACAAATTTGGAAACATAACAGGAAAACCAAGAACATGACAGAGCAAAATCAAAACCAATGTCTGAGGCTGAGACTAGTTAACAGGCTGACAGGATCTTACAGCATGCAACCTGTGAAGATTTATCAATTTGGAAACCTCTTTAGCAGAAATATGCTAGTGCTAACAACTCGCTATAGACTATTGTGTAGCATGAGTTATGCTTCACATCCCTCTTCTGCATGGATTCTTCTGAAAAGATTGGGATAAATCCAAAATCCAATCTAATATCTTTAAGAAGTAAACCTAAAAATGGTTTTATCAAAATATTTATTGTGTAGCACAGCCTTAATTCTCTCACTAACCAAGTACTAAAAAAAAAACCAAGCATAGAAAACTGACTTTATAAAATTTTTATTGACTCTGTAATTGGGTTTTCATTATCATGAATAGTAAAACGGATATCCAATCCTCTAACAAAAGGCAAAGATTGGAATTGGAAATGTTTACACACAATCCTCTCCAAGACTATTGAAACAACAAGACCAAGAGGGAAATTCAATCAGAGGCATTGCACGAACATTGGGTATAGCCAATACAGCAATTTGGAATGTCCAGCAAAAGAAAGAAACCACTGGTGTACTGAGCAACAGACACCGAATGGGTCGGCCAAGGAAAACAACAGCTGATGACAGAAACATTGTGAGAGTTGTGAAGTAAAACACAAACACAATAGTCAGTGACATCAACAACAACCTCCACAAGACAGGGGTGAAGGTATCACAATCCACCGTTCAAAAAAGACCTCAAGAACAGAAATATAAAGGCCATACCACAAGATGCAAACCACTCATCAGCAGTAAGAATCAGAAAGCCAGATTTTAATTTGCAAAAAAATACAGATATGAGCCTGAAAAGTTCTCGAACCAAGATTAACCTCTACCAAAGTGATGGAAAGGCTGAAAGAAAGGATCTGCTCATGATCCAAAACATACAAGCTCAAATGTGAAGCATGGTGGAGGTAGTGTCATGGCTTGGGCTTGCATGGCTGCTTCTGGAACAGGCTCACTAATCTTTACTGATGATGGAACTCAGGATGGTAGCAGCGTGTGTGAGATGAATTCAAAAGTTTACAGGAACATTTTGCCTTTCAATTTACAGAGAAACGCATCCTAATTAATCGGGAGGAACTTCATCATGCAGCAAGACAACGATCCAAAACACACCACCAAAAGTGGAAGGTTTTAGACTGGCCAAGTCAATCACCAGACCATAACCTAATTGAGCATACATTCCACCTCCTGAAGAGTGAAACCCCCTGAAACAAACAACAACTGAAAGAGGTTGCAGTAAAAAAAAAAAAAAAACCTGGAAAAGCATTGCAACAGAAGAAACCATCAATTTGGTGATGTCAGAGAGTCACAGGCTTGATGCAGTTATTGCAGGCAAGGGATATGCAATCAAAAATTAAGTGTTCTTCACTTTTATGTACCTAAAATTATCTGTTTGCTCGCCTAAAAATTGGGTGGTCTGATACAAAAGGTTCTATGTTGTTTAACGCATCTAGATGTAAATAGCAGGAAATAAATGCTGAAATCCTCAACTCATCTCATATCCATCTTTTGATCGCAAACCCAAATGTCTTTTGTGTACAGTACAGACAAATGAACTGACCTTGCCGTTCCAATAGTTTTGGAGAGGACTATATAAAGAGACTTGACTGATTTTATTATATTTATACTTCATTATACACTGGGAAATTGTGATGCTACAGTATACAAAGACATCCTATACAATTGTGTTTCCAACTTTGTGGCAGCAGTTTGGAGAAGAACCACATACGAGTGTTATGGCCACAAACCTCGGCGTATATAGTGTAACTACAATGATAAGTTTAACTAAGAAGAGCTTTAGTTAAAAGAAAAAAATGAAGCTTAGTAACTACTGGCTTTTAACAAACAGACAGGCATCAATATCAGCTCAAGGAGTCAGTATTGGTATGGGCTAAGAAACCGATATAGTGCCATCTCTATTTTTTATTTTTATATTACTCCAGCTGACTGAGGCTGAACAATTTATGAACTAATGATATATTTATGAATTTCGCATATGGACATCTTTTCCTCTCTTTGTGAACCCCCCCTCCCCCCTCCAAAAAACAAAACAAAACACTTGACCTAAGGTTGCAGACATCATTATAGGAATCGCACACCATTACACACTGCTACTCTCAGCACTCCATTTTGTTATGACATGGATGACAATTAATAGATCATTACTCTTCAGTCTTCTCAGGCTGTAACCTGCACAAAGATCATTATTATACACAAACACACAGTATCATGCTCTCCATCTGCCATTTTCATTATAAAAGGCACTCAGTAATTAAAGACGCACAGAGTAGCATACATCAACTTTTATTCAGAACATTTTTTATGACTTCTACTGGAACACTGAAAATTACACATATATTAAGACTACGCGGACTGCAAACATAGCACCAGCAGCACTACAAATACAATGTACTTAAAATTATTTAATATGTCAGCGATTATGAAACAAATAAACTTTAATTCAAAATAATCTCCCACTGGGTAATAATACATTACATCTGTGGAAATTACTACAATGAAATGTCAGTACTTCAAATAAACATTTTCCCAGTTTCTGTATACAATGGTGTAATAGTAGTATTAGACAAACCTATAGGTCAGTCAAAGTAGAAAAGCTCAAGTCAGACATTTTATACACCACACTAATGTGCATCATCTATAGTTCAGATACAAATCAACAAGAAATGCACTTAATCACTATTCCTCCTTTTATGTGACTATTCATCTGCTTGTGTCAATAGTCAATATAGCATTTTACAGTGCAAACATCTGAGCAGCAGCATATTTACTGAGTGACATTAAATAAGATTTTATTTCATCGGTAAGCTTTGTATGTACAGTAAAAACAAATCGAATAAAATGTCAGAAACGTCGGCTGAGATAAGCGAGCACAGCGAGTGTCTATGGTAGAAAATGAGCATTTTCTTTCTTTTCGTTTCTTTTTAAATTTAAGAGCTGAAAGCTACAAAGCCTGGGGGAAATAAACCTGAACTTGTTGTGATAAGAGCTTACTCCTTAGTCAAAACTGTGGCGGTACTGTATGTTTTTAGAAAAATATAAAATTGATAAAAGATAAGACAATTTATTCATTTATGTTTCTATATTAAAAAATATGCTTTGCATTAAATGATAAATATATGTATAGTACATAGATATGTAGTTCCTTACCATTTAATAAGTTATCACTGTGGTATTGAAAGCTTTGGCAGAAAAAAAATGAAATAAATAAAAATCGTCAGTAGGCTACAATATCAGTCTTCTGTTCTTGTCCACGCTGTGTATTAGGTAAGAAAAGTAAATGTGCAATAAAATGTGGCCTATCAAATGTATGCAAAATAGCAGCCAACTGCATGAATACAGATTTATCAATAAAGTACTAGGTGCTGCTGTAATTTAATACCAATATCCAACAAACAAAGAGGTGGCTTTACCGTTGGAAATGGCAAAGATACTCAAAACAAAAACCCAAACAGCATGGACTCAGTGCACTTTACAGAGTTGATCACTTGGTCACTGTCCATTTATATTGCACGTATAGCCACATTAACAGACAGCCACAGGCAGGTAAAGTTCTCAATGTGACACCAAGTCGATGGGGAAATCTGTGGTTCGGTTAGTTCTGAAATGTGCGCTAAGACTTCACACTGAAACAAATGACATGCAGAATTTCAGAAGGAGGCTACAACAGGAAATGCAGCCTCTACTTCCACAATGTCTTACCAGGCAACTGTTTTACCTCCTGACCGGAAGCATTTAGAGACCTACAGTAGGTGTACAGCACAGAGTCACAGAGGCACCAGAATGGGTTAGCATGGATTAGCATGCAAGCTGTGTTGTCTAGAGGGCGATCGTCTTCAGGACTCGGATGCACGTGGAGCGCCGACCTCTACAGGAGTGCCGGGGTGAGGGAGGCTCCGTGTGCCACTCCTCCACACGTCCACCTCAGGATGGCATGAAACATAGATGTGTCATTATTTTGTGGATAAATTCTTAACAAATGCAAAAAAAAAAAAGGACAGTAAATTTAACAAGCCAATACAGTTTCAGTTCTTTTTTTTTAACCACTGGTTCTCAACCTTGGAGTTGCCCGAGATGTGGATGGAGTCATAGGAGAATTTTAACAACCGTTATTTATAATGTAGTTGTAAGTACCTGAATGTAATTTAAGGAAAATTTAAAAATAATAATTAAAAAGTAAGATTACAATTCAAATTTAATTAGTCTCCATTCAATTTTGAGCACCTCTTATGCCCATATTACCGCAGTGTCAGAAACGTGGTCATGTTAATCAAAGTGCCATTTATATAGTACTGGCAGCATGCTAATTTAAAACTAGAATTGACTTTTTCCAAAGAAAATGTGAATGGTGCTTGCTAGTGCAAAATTCGACACCGGCATGCGTCACGTGTTTACACATTTCTTGAAGCGTAACTACTTTGAGCTATATCGGTAGCTGTACTGATTGTAGTTTACTTGAGTTTTTAATATAAGTTCAAAACCTGTTGAACAAAATGTCCAGTAAAAACATTATCATGAAGCAGACATACGTTAGGCAAAGTACGTTCGCAATCGTACACCAAAGTAAGGTCTCTGTACAAATATTTTTCCCACATGCTTCTCTTGTAAAGTGTACTCTGATTTGCTTGCATTATTCAATCCATTCAACCACCCACACACACACGCACGCACACACACACACGTACGCCTTTGTGCTGGTCGTCTGTCTGTCTGTCTCATTACAGGAGGCACGGAAAGCACAAACAAACACACACAAATAAACTTGTGCTAATCCAACACAGATCAGAATCACGCATCACCTGTTGCCTCTCCATCCACAGCTGACGCTCGACCCCACCCCCCGCCCCCACAATCGCATAAACTATGCGTAGTCCAAAACATTACCGTGCAAAATAAACACCGAAATGAGATGACTGGATTTTTTCCCAGTTTGTCCGTTAAACTTTATCATTTCTTGGAACGATGACTGGCACCAGAATTTCTTAGCGGAAGCTCTGGTGCCAATAATAGATGCAAACTCATATTATGACCACATAATGTTCAATGTCAGTTTATTTTAGCCATTTGTACCATGTTATGCAACGAATGGCAAATAAAGACCAAAAAAATTGATGTCAAGCCTACCTCCACTGTCTCCTGAGTGTTGAAGAACTCTTGGGGCTCGTCGGGGCTCAGGGGAGTCTGGGTACTGGAGCCAGCCTCTGAACTGCTCTCACGCAACTCCAGGAGTACGGGTAAAGACCCTGGCACAGACACAGGCACAGATCCAGGCAGGTTAGAGAAGGACTCCAAGGTCATGCTGAGTTCAACTTGAGGAGAGCAGGGAGGACTGGGGTCTATTTCGGCTTCAGTGGTACTCTGAGCCTCCTCGGCCTGTACGCACTCTGGGCCGTCTGGAAGCGGCGAGTCTGTAGATGCTGTGCTGTCCATGGTGACGTCACCGGGTCTGTCTGGGCTTTGGGGTTGGGGGTCATTGACAAAACTTGGGTCAGAAGGAAGGCTTTCAGGAAGATCGGAGGACGGAAGAGCAGGCTGGCTGGCAACGTGTGAGGACGAGTGGATCTCCTCACTGCTCTGCGGGGTTAGAGCCGCTTTCTCACTGAAGCTGAAACGAGGAGAGGTGTCCGCCGTGATGGGAGACGAGGGACCTGCGCTAGACACCGTGCTGGAAGGACCGCTGCTATCTGCACAGAAACACACACACACAATAACCTGTAATATTCTAATACATCAAAGCTGTAAGCCACAGTAACAAATACAGACCACATGCTGCTACATAAAAACCTAACAGGTCACTCCTCTTCTAACATTTCCTAATCATAATTCATCATAACGCCTTTTTCTTCCATAAGGTAACTTACTTACTAATGAAACAACTCATTTTTGTTTAACAAAAATTGGAGTGGAAGGGGGTTTAACAGAAAAAATTAGCTTTTTTACATAAAAAATTAATAATGCACAATAAAACCTGGTTAATTCTGATGATTACGTTGTGTTGTCATTAAAGCCTCGATCGACATTACTTTAGGCTAAGAATTGTCTGTGACAGTAAAAATCCGTCACATATTAAGTTTCTTATAAAGAGTAGATTAAAAATCGATATACTTTACTAGAATTTATTCATCCTTGTACCACTGACTTTGGTTGGTCAGATGTTGATTAATTTCCCATAACAGCACGATTCTGACAGTTGTTTTGGCTGCAGGCCAAGCTTATTCTAATATGTTATTGTTTCTATAGCAACAGCTAACGCTGGGACTTGCTCAGTGGGCACTCCACTTAAACAAAAGTTTATAACTGTTGAAACTGAAGACATTTATTTAGCATATTTGTAAGGAGAATCCAGTGTCAGTGCTTCAAAACTGTCTGAGGTAACTTGAAGTTTTTAAACTTCAGGAGGGATTTGCACTTTTACATTTTGTTCACTAATATAACATTTTTGTCTTATTATCTTCAAGAAAAAAAGAAGAAGAAGAAGAAGAAAAAAAGAGATCCCCTGGTGGCCTAGTGGCTAGCATGTGGCGGTATCATAGCTGTGGGCCAGATTCAATTCCCAGTTAGGGAGCCGACCCCAGCCACTGGAGGGTTGCACGAGCCAGTCCCAAGCATGGAAAATGGGGAGGGTTGTATCAGGAAGAGTATCTGGTGTAAAACTTTTGCCAGAATCAAAATATGACCCCAAATGGGACCAGCCAAAAGAGGCGGGAAAAAATCTTCAAGAAAGAAATAAGAGAGGCTGGGATGACTGCTATAATGCACAAGATAACAGAAACCTTTGGACGTGCTTCAAATCACATCACCCTGTCCTTGATTATTTTGATAATTACCCCTTGACATCTTTTATTAACAGCATGACCCACTGTGTTTTTTCAGTCAATAGTTCATCTAAAAAAAGTAATCAGGTAAATTAGGAAAATGTTGACAGGGGCTTTACGTGCAACTGAGAGAGCCGTTTGTGAGAAGATTATGGGTGTGTTTGAAGGTTAGGAGACCCAGTGGTGTGGTACTCACACCAGGGAGGACGCTCGGAGCGTTGGCGTAGAGACGCAGAGGTCGACAGCACTCTCTGAGGAATATACGAGTCCACCGAGGGCTGGTTCTGAGAGTCAAACATAGCCGAGAGAGCTGCAGAGAACAGCGGACATGTTTAAACATACCGACCTTTCAAATTAATAGGGTGAGCAATGAATCATCCGCAGCACAAAAGCTGATTAATTGAACAATATGCTAATATTGTAGATATTATCCACTACCTCTAGTGGTTCTAGTGTGCGAGTAGCCTGCGTTCTCACACACTGCTGTCAGGAACCTGTCCACCTGTTTGAGTGAGAGCGAGTTGTGCAGTGTCTCCAGCGGGTAGATAGAGGGCACCATGGAGCAGCCTTCAAATCCTACAGAGCGGAAAAGACACAAGAGAACACAGTATACCCATAATGCAATCTGTGTGAGTTGAGACACAGTATGTGAGGAACAAAAACCAACCACACACACACACACACACACACACACACACACACACACACACACACACGTAAATTTCCACCACATACTGGTTAGTAAGAGAATCACAGGCAATGTCTGACACACACACAAACACACACACAAAATTTCCAAACTCAGAAGAGATGGTGTTAACTAATCACACACATTCAAGCACGTTATATCTACTGAAATTCTCTAAACATTACATGTAGTAGCTACCATAAAAGCATGTTATCTACTGTTGCTACCAAATGACAAAAAAATAAAATCAACCACAACAAGAGCAAAATGGACTTTCTCTTAGTTTATGTAGATGATTAATTAAACACAGTCAGAATTAATAGCGAGGTTAAAACAAAATCACACCAACCAGTAACGGAAGCCCATCTCTCCCAAAATCTTTTCTGTAAATATATACTTAAAAAACCCCCTCAAATCTGTTTCTTAACTAGTGTCACAAAGACTCACTAAAGCTGCTTGGGACACTCTATATTAACCAATATTTTCAGCAATTTGTCCGTCCTTCTTAGGCAGGATGGAACAAAATTTGAAGGCAGAATTATAGCAGAAATCTGAAAGTATATTATAACTGTTTATTTGAAATATAATAAAAAATAAACAGGGTTTATTTAAAATGTGTTTTATTTTATTTTGTAGCCTAATGGTATAATTTGAAAGATGAATGTGACAATTTGACAATTCTTAGGAAACCTCTAAAGATACAATGGATATAAAAAGTCTACGCACCCCTGTAAAAATGGCAGGTTTTTGTAAAAAAAAAAAAAAAAAAAAAAAAAAAACCAATATCAATCACATCTGATCTTTTTTCCACCTTTACTGTGATATAGCAACCAACTAAATTTAAGTGCTTAAAATTTTATGGGGTAGGAGTCTACCAGCTTCTTGATCTAGCAATTTTATTCCACTCTTGCTTGGAGGAGAATTAAAGAAGAAGAAAAAAAGCACAAGGGTCCTGATCGCAATCTCCCATTGAGATCCCTGAGCGATCTGATCTACACAACTCTCTTCAGATCATTCCAGATGTTTTCCATAGGATTTAGAGCTGGACTGGGCAAGTCCAAAACATTGATCTTGACTGAAAAGCGATCTTGATTTTGAGTGATAAGCTGTCTCAATTTATTAGTGGAGGACGCTATATATTAAAAGTGTAAAATGTGGAAAAAGAGCATCTGACATGGTTTATATTGGTTTCATATATTATTTTACATCACAAAAAACAACAATCTTAACAGGGGTATGTAGATTTTTTATGTCCACTGTATGTATAATCCTACAGAGGGCTTTCCTTCCAGGAAAAGAGTCCACATAGAAAAAAGGGTTCCTCAAGGGCACTTTGGATAGCTAATGGTTGTCCAAGACTGTTTCTGTAGACAAGACTTTGGTTGCGATATATTTCCTTTACTTTTTATCAGTATTAGTCCTGTAGCTCAAGTGCAAAACTAATAAAAAGCAAATGTAAGATACCAAACACAGTCTGAAGAACTGACAATGTTTTGGGTAAGTGGAAAAATGGGTAAGTATCATTTTTAACTGAAATATTTCTTCAACACATTAGAGTAAATGCATCTACAATTGTAGAACAGAACCATATCCAATGGAACAGATTCTCCTGCCTTCACTTCAGTCAGTATCATCTGGCAGGTGTAGGAGATATAGTGTTTAATCTCTGGGCCTCATTTGATCCTGCTCAAACATTTAGACACACAAATCTGCATACCGTTCAATGTAGCTGAGTTCCAAATCCACCAACATGCAGCAGACTTTGTACAGTCAGCACTCATCAGAATGACACTTCAGTCAAACACCACCCAGGTCTGAAAGCTTAATCACGACAATAACTGCTGCTTTTAAACTGTACTAGGATACATTACTCATTTGCGGCATAAGCAAAAGAACAGCAAAAAACAGCAAGCATTACACATGCCCAACACAAGCAGTATGGAAGGCGAAGCTGGGGTAGCAATGACACGCCAGTTTAAGTGCAGCACAGTGCAAGGCAGGCCAGGGCACGTTATGTTGCAGCAGGGCTAACCGTATAGGTACTCTAAGGGGTCCTGGCCGGAGATTAGCCAGTTTCGGAAGAGGCGCAGGTGGTAGTAGCACTGGTGAAGGTGGTGGGCCAGAGTGCTGTCCAGAAAGAGCGAGTGGCGGATATTTGGGTCTGTGGAGAAGCCCCGGAGAAGCTGGGCTACCTGCTGTTCCTCCAGCGGCTCTGAAGAAGAAGAGGCAGAGCGTGGAAGAGCAGGGAGGAGGGTGGGAGTGGGCTGATGTGATAAAATATGACAGCCTGGAAGAGGGACTGGTCTTAAAACTGCATATATTCAAGAAGGGCATTAAGAGCAAAAGGGTATAAAGGGGTATAAACCTTCACACAACAAGCCTTTGTCTGACCAAACATACTCAAGCAAAACCACAAAGTGCATAACTAAGCAGACTGTAGCAAAGTTGTAGTCTGTCATAGTTAACTGCCTTTATTTAACAGGAGAATGGCTCCATATGGAGCTAAAAGTCATTAGATATATGCTGGAGTCTCTGGATTAACCCAATATGCCAACGGACCACAAGGAACTATGAACCAATGTAACAAAATGAAATATTTAACTGACATGAAGAGGAAAGAAAATTCACTATTTGTATTCCTAGAGATCAAAAATATTATTATTATTTTTTAAGTCAGCCTACAATTGACATCAATTACTTAGCCATGACATTCCTAAACAAAATAACATTGCTTATTCTCTCTCCTCCAGCAAGGTCAAGGTGATGCATCTTCTTGCGACAGTTTCACCTTGCTGATGCATTTGATCAACATAGCTGAATTCTAAATTTGTCATAGAATAAAATACTATCCACCATCAGAGGCTAACATCAGCGTGTGTCCTTTAATTCGCTCAAATAAACACATTTCTAATGCAAGTAAGACATTGTTATAACTCAGACTAGCTGCAGCAAATCTAAAATGACTGAATCCAGCTGCTACCCAAAGTAGATAAAAATCAAAATCAAAAGAACCACTAACAAAAAGTTTGTCCTACGATATGTTGGATGTTGGTGGTTGCTGGAAAAAAAAACCTAAAATCTAGTTTTGGCCAAAATACTGTAGGTTTTTTTCTGCCTATAACATACTTTGATAGCTCAAATTTAGGAAACCATAAATATATTTCACCAAAATGACATGGAAATGGATTTAAAATATTTTTAATCTTGCTTGGACTATTCCTGCATTGCTTTTCTGCATAGATAATGTTGGTTAGGGTAATTTAACAAATGCAGTGATAGTTTAACTAAAGAGGTCGAAAATGTCTAAAACTAAGCAAATTCCTCACATAGATCACTTTGATCAAGATGTTGGATAGTTACGTGCCATAGCAAAACAGACAAAACTAATCACTTACGGTTTTTTAATCAATTACAGACTGTCCACGATGCTCTTGTGCTGCAGTGGGAATGGAATCTTTAAAATCAAATTTTTTCACTTTGGGCGGTAACCAGAATTTAACATTCTGGAACATTAGTTGTGGTTGATATACATGCAAAAGAGAAACACAGTTCAGAAAAGTCTAAATTTTACCATGTGAAGATTTTCCCAGGACACTATACAAATAAAAATTCCAATAACTCGTGGTCAAACGGATACCAATTCATTTTATTAAACAGATCTCAGACAATCGCTAGAAATTCCACAGAAGTACTAATGGGACCGAAATCACATATGTGGACGAATATTACTGATTTTTATACTGCTGGCAAAACTTAAAGATTGACGTAAAACTATAGGTATACAGTACTGTGCAGAAGTCTTAGGTACCCTATTTGCTTTAGTACAAACTTTGTTATAGATTTTTATTTTATGACTTTATTTTTAGATTTTTATTTTATGACTATACATTATTGAGTCAGTGCAAAAACATTGTAGAATCCCAAACATCAGTTTTCCAGCACAAAATTAAATGTTACAAACATTTTTCTGTATTTCATCAAAGAACGCAGCATGTTATGTAAGAGACACTTTTCAGACAAAAAATATAATGAAAGCTGCTGGATTTTGCTGCAAAAGTAAGAAGCAAGTGCGACAGTCAACGTCTCCAGAAGAACCTTGGCTGGTTCTGCAAGATGCGCAATAAAACTTACGGCTCATTTCCGTACAAAACTTCACAAATTGTACCCAAGACTACCAATACATTTTTTTAAAGCAAATGGTCGAAACACCAAATATCGACTTTGTTTAATTTATTTCTGTTTATATATATATATATATATATATATATATATATATATATATATATATATATATATATATATATATATATATATATATATATAGTTTTAAATGTAGAAACATTTAATTTTATTACGTTCGAAGCATGTGCCTAAGACTACTGCACAGTACTGTATGTGTCTTCATTTGTAACTGCCGACATCTCACCAGACAAACATGCAAAACTAACAAACAGTGTCAGACACACCACTCCTACAAATAGTCATAATGTCATGGAACCTTAATATTATTCTGATATACAGAAAGCTCTGATATCAGCTGACACTGATTCAGTCCAAACATCCTGACCATAACCAGACTCTGTGAAAGCTTCTGTTACTAAGAAAATCATGGCAGACATAAAGGCATGATATAAGACAAGTTGTCTTACAATCATGTGCAAGATCTGTATCGTGTCAGTTAGGATGCGTTCACAGCATAAGAGGATAAAATCAGAAAACGTGTCAAATCCGAACTGATATCGATCCAACGTTTATGTTGATACTCGGTATTGGACTGTTACGCTGTATTAGGTAAGTAAAATCATATACATGTAGTGTTTATACTGTTTGAGTTCACAACCTACTTCAGAAGGACTGTGTGGCATGCGGTGTGTGTGTGTGTGTGTGTGTGTGTGAAAGAGAAAGAGAGAGAGAGAGAGAGAGAGCGAGAGAGAGGGAGAGAGAGAGTGTGTGTGTGTGTGAGAGAGAGAGAGAGAGAGTGTGTGGGAAATGTACAGCAGCACTACGCTGCATCTTTAATCACATCCTAAAATGCGCTATAGATACAAAGCAGCGTAAGGCTAAGGGTACTGTAGAGATATAAGAGCCGACACAGCATTGAGTCACACTCATATCACTCACATCCTTAAATCATTCCTGTAGAGTCGATTTTTTAGGATTTATTTTTTCCCCAAATCAATTAATGCATTAAACGATTACACTCCTAACACCTTACCATTATAAATCCAAGATATACTGAAAACTGTATATGAAACATACTGGCCCACCTATAGGCAAAATGATGAGTATATGATGAGTAGATTATATATATCAATATATAGCACAATGCTTATAGCATGTATAAAAACATTTGCATGACCAGATTTAGAACGGACCTATTTTTGCATCTTTAACACTAATTCAGCCGGTTATCACTTCTTCCATATTTGATGCTATCCAAACAGTAAAGCTGATTAAATTCTTTGCCTGTCATCTATTTTTGTTATTTTCATTAAGCACCAGCAATAAGGAAGCATAAACGTACAGATATCGAAAGCTGTCATTTATGCTTGTTGCCATAGCTACATGGCTAAAATCTTACACGACGAGTCTATTTACTGTTGGATGAGATTTACTTAATGTGACCCTATGCCACACCTGCCAATCAGAAATTAGTATTTCAGTGGCCAAGGTATAAACACTCACTAGTTAAACATAATTAAGCACAAATGGGTAATTATGGTCAATGATTGCCAAACAAATATAGCGTATTGCACTGGCAATATTAATGTGAACAACATTACTTAAGGATGTTCAGTATTATACATCAATATTCAGTTGCATGATATTAATAAATATATCAAAATCAACAGTGATCTGGAGAAAGAAATAACAGGCTAACCTTTCCCCTATTAACAATTTTAAAGGCAGAATACTAGCTTCAGACTAACGTAGCTTGAAAAAGGGCTTCCAAACTGCAACAATATAATATTTCACCATGATTATTAACGTAATAACCATGAGTGTTCTGTGGGAAGGACTATGATACATCAGCAGAGATACACTTCTGGAAGTCATATTCCCCAATTTATATTCCACATACAAATCATATTCCTCATATGATATCCAATAGAAAAAAATGGTAAGCATACCGGTCACGTTTGTGCTCACCTTGTACGGTGGCTCATATGTGTAGTGGACAATATCACAACAAATGCTTAATCTGTGAGAAACTAAATATGCTAATAGGGTAAATGTCATAGGCCAACTGTGGTTCATTAAAGCAACACACACACACACACACACACACACACACACACACACACATACACACACACCTCCAGCACTTTTACATATCCCAAGAAACCAATTATACTGT
The DNA here is from genome assembly GCF_001660625.3 of Ictalurus punctatus. Lineage (NCBI taxonomy): Eukaryota > Metazoa > Chordata > Actinopteri > Siluriformes > Ictaluridae > Ictalurus > Ictalurus punctatus. The sequence continues at coordinate 8,686,766 of NC_030442.2, read as the reverse complement.
TGTATAAAAAAATAAAAAAAATAAATCATAAATGTATCAGCACTGAGATCATTGGGTAAGAGTGAAAGACTTATGCAGGGTGTTATAAACAGAATGTGAGAGTGGTGTTAGAGCGAGAGTCCAAATGAATGGGTGGACCGAGACTGAGAAACTGGTGGAGATGGAGGGAATACAGCAGTGACCATGTTAAACTGAAATTAAGTTCAACACTAAAGAGATTAAGTAACTTTTTTTTTTCCCAAAAGGCATGCAAGACAAGGAAGGTGGAGAAAGGTGAAATATACTTGAAGAGAAGCAGACATACCATTAGTCGGATGCTTTGCAAACGACACAGAAAATCGCTTTACTGCCGGCATAGACAACAACTCTGAGGAAATAAAAAAGGTCACTGGTGTTACCATCTTTTGAAGTACACCTGTAGAGGATAAGGGGACTGTCTGGGTTATACAGTGCTGAAGGTGTGAGACATTCAGAGGACATTAGGGAGAACAGAGCTGGAGTTCACTGAGGGGCTCTATGCTACTGTAAAACCTACAGCAAGACACAGTTAGAGAGTCACTGAGGGTAAGCAAGAAAAGCAGCTTTTAGCACAGTGTTCGTTATGATTCGACATAGAACACTGCAGTCCATATACTTTTTCTGATCATAGAAGACAAGCTTTCATAAATGGATCCAGAGATTGCTGTAATCCCACCCCACATTATCGCTAACTTTTACTCGCATGTAAAGCATTTTAGCTGCCGACACTTCCTACATTTTACAGCCCACTCAGCTCTCTTATTAAAAAAGACTGAGATCATTTTAACCTTTACAATCACACTCACAATCACACTCACACAGACACACACACACACACACACACAAACCGTAACACTACCTTTGATATCTTCAGAGGACACTGCTCTAGATTACAGTGAAAACAAGAGGACAAAGATCATATACACGGACACCACACCACACACAGGTTCACATTTGAATATAGGATCACCACAGACTGGAATGAACATCACTGTGGACATGGGACAGATGAACGCACAGACATTATAGTTACAATAATTCTAGACCATGTAACCCCTTGCTTATAAAATGGCAGTGGAGAGAAAAGCGTCTCATGTCACATTGCCACCTTGTGGACAAAAATGTTCTCAACATATAGGAATGTTCTGGAAGGGTATCCAAGTCGTTGCCTCTATAGAGGACTATCTCTCTAAAAGCAAAACTGTCTAAATAGAGCGAACAATTATGACTGACTTTCATTTTATCTGTAGACACATATTAAAGAAAATCTGTCTTCAAGGCAGATTTATAGATATATATATATATATATAGATATTTTATATATGTTTTAAATGGTGTTAGATAGAACAGGTATAATATAATAGCTGCTAGTTATTCAGGTAAGTATGGTATTGCTATTAAAATGACTATTTTTTTTTTATAGTCCACTGAAAAAAACCTCTTTATCCAAAACCCACTTCTAGTGCATTTGGATAAAATAATTTTCTGTTATTTTCTCAATACAGGGCAGTCACGATTCTTGTCTGTAATAATCACTACTGACAGACTGGATGGAGATGAAGCTAAGTGGAATATTCCACTAACTCAAAAGAACATGAAGCAAAAATGAAACAAAACAATGCTGTTTGAAGGAAAGACATAAACATGGTGAAAGACAGTGAATGGTAGCGGTACATATTCTATGAGCTGCACAATATTAAACAAAGGACAATATTAAAAATACAAAACCCTTAAACATTCTCATTTCTAAGAACCCTTCAGCATGGGCCCTGAAATACACGTCCTAACCTCTGAATTCTCTTTCTGGATATTAGGAAGAAATCAGAACAGCTTCTATGAGCACATACCATCTTTATAGGACAAATTGCCAGAGGAGAATTTTTTGCGGTGTGTGCGGGCATAATCCTGAAGATTGGGGGCACTAGAGGACCCACCAAGGACAGTGGTGCTGAAGAGACCTGCACACTGAGAGCCTGAGGAGGAGGGTTAGAGAACCATGTCAGTTAGTCATCACTACACACACATGCTGTTATTCAGATTTAGATAAAATACATGAGAACATACGTGGGCAAATAAGTCACAGGTTAAATACACTACCAGTCAACCTGTGATTGGTAGGCTTAAGCTGTGTTTAATAAACGATCATCAATATCAAGGCTTTATGAACCTGAAGGCAAATGAATCATTTTTTATGAATGATCATTACTATTAATAATTCATGAGCATACTATAGCGTGCATAGTTACACATTTTATACTACATGCCATTATTTTGTTAACCTGGTTGAAAAATTACATACATGACACCACACAATGTCAGTATATAAAATCAATAATGGTATTAACTTTTAACTTTTGATGAACTATTCATGTTAATCTCATGGCCAATGTGTTAAAATACTGCATTAATTAATATAGCCCTGCAGTGTGAATGTCATTTCCAACCAGTTGTTTACATCAAAACTAAAAAACCTTAACTGTCGGTTTTCTGTCCCCAAGGTGAAAACAATACAGTAAAAAAATTGCTGTACGCACAATAGATCAATTACATGAACGATAAAATGACAGCCATTTCCCAGAACTGGAGTCTAAACTGATCTTTTAGTTCTGTACACTATTAAGGGAATTGACATGACTTTTCTGACCTAAATGTAGAGGTCATTGAGGGGGTGGTGAGTCAGAAACTTTTTAAAGAGAAAGGGAGAAAGAGGTGGGGCAGCTGGGACAACTGAGAAGGACAGACACATGATACCAACCTAATCCACTCTGCTTCATCTCTGGAGACTGGCGCGAGCATGAGGGGAAAAGGCGATAGCTGGCTGCTTTAGAGGACGAAGTCTCTGACAGAACCTACACAAGAATACATACAGGATATAAATGGTTCAGAATGAATTGTGACTTTAATCTGTCAACTGTATAAATAATAGTATTAATATATAATAGTATAACTAATAGTATTAATATATACTAGAGAACAGTATTGGCGTGTATATTAAAGTTGTATGTTATCTTATTTCCTTTTGCCATGTTTCAGTATCACACCTGAAGTAATGAAAACGGCTCCTATTGTTTCATTTATTTTTTCTCTTCTTTCTGCACCACACATCCTATTATAGATAATACGTCAAATTGTAATGGTGAATTTTGTGACATAAAATAAATTATTACACCGGAATGTAGTCATTCATAAATTGCACGTACTTCAAATGTCAATCTCATAAACGTCTAAAAATGGATATAACAAACATGTTATGATTTAACAGACTACAACCCATGCCGTGTGTTTAGTAAACATATTAAGAAGTACATCTACTAACAAAGATGAGGATGGATGTGCATGGAAGATTGGAGAGATGAGGATGAGAAGATTTACCTCCATGGAGCTAGTCTTGCGGTTTCGAGTCAGAGGGGATTTACGCTGAACGCCAATTGATTCAGACAGAGGTAACGCTCGATCTGGCTCATCCCGCACAAGGTTCTCCAAACTTCCAGGATCTGTCTGCTTCTGATCATTCTAACGAAAATAAAAATCACCCATACACAATGACAAACGCAACCACACACAGAGGCAAAATGAAATATTACACCAGAATGTACTCATTCAACAAACAATGCCTAATCAAATATTCATAGCCAGCACTTTTCGCAAAGAAAATTTAAAGTAACTCAGCTTACCTCAGAAGAAGCAGGACGGAAACCGAAGCCCATTGGTGCGTTTTCTTCTTCACACACTTTAACCCCGGGGCTGAAATGCAGCTCGACATGAAAGCGCTCTTCTGAGGAGGGGTCCTGCAATATAATAAAGATCTATTTAATACAACTGATTTTTGGGGAAAACTGATCTATCCTTTCTTATCGACGAAAATTTTAAATACAAAAATTAAATTTGTAAAATTTTTGGACTATTTATGTAAAGAAACGCTTCAGAATTTTTTTAACCTTCTACAACAATGTTTACCTGAGAGAACAAAGGAAAACTTCAGGTTACTTACGTAACCCCAGTTCTCTAATAACAGGAGTGAGATATCTCCCTATGGGAAACGCCTCGGGCGTGACCGATCCTGGAAGCACCAATAACACCATGTCGGTCAGTTGTCAGACCAAATCATGGCCATGATGATGGAGTCCCTAATATATAAAAACTCAGCATATCTATTCTCCTTGAAACTGCAAGGAGGGAAGTGTGGGGAGATACCTCACTCCTGTAATCAGAGTAATTTAGTAACTTGAAGTTCTCTTTCAAACATTCATTCGGTATCTCACTACGGGATATAGACAACTCCCGTATTGCAGATATGCTGTCCAAAGCAGACCAGCGAACTGACTCAGTGATGCGTATAAGTACATGTACACAGACAAATCCCAATCTATTCCTCCAAGAATAAATGGACGTATGGGGGGGGGCATCGTGTGAGGGTTTGTTTTTTTTCTTCAGTCACAGCCAAGCGGCAACAATGTGATCTGAGGAAACAGGAGGGTGATGCTTTCTAGACTTGCCTCCCACATAAATCCACTGCAAGGGCTCCTCAGTCAACTTGGCCAGTGTTGCACCACCTCCAAGGAGTGGGCAGTCGTTCTTTATGAGCCCCAGTCCTCCTCTCCCCTACCTCAACAGTCAGAGACTCTGTCTAAGACATCTCAGCTGGGAGGGAAACTTTCTTTTACGGCAGCGACAGCTAGACACCGGCCGGCAAACCTTCAGGGAGAGAAGAAACGGGCAGCTGTGGCTCAGTTGGTACAGCGGGTTGTCCGCTAATTGTAGGGTTGGCGGTTTGATTCCCGGCCCGCATGACTCAACACATGCCGAAGTGTCCTTGGGCAAGACACTGAACCCCAAGTTGCTCCCGATGGCAAGTTAGTGCCTTGCATGGCAGCTCTGCTACCACTGGTGTGTGAGTGTGGATGAATGGGTGAATGAGACACAGTGTAAAGCGCTTTGGATAAAAGCGCTATATAAGTGTGCCATTTACTAGCTACTGTTTTCCTCAGCGGTGGTGGCCTTTTCTCCCCCTCCTGCCAAAAGAAGTCGTTTGACAGGGAAATCATTCAGGAAAATCTCTATGTTATCTTCTGACCAGTTAAGTTATGGTGTTGGCACCAGTTCCCCCAATACCCCGCAGAGAAATTCTCCCCCCTGCACCCACGGGGTTGCAACAGAGGGAAAGGGACCGTTTTCAAAGAAGCATGTGTAGTGTAAAAATTATAAAATCATTCCCTTTGCATTCAGGCAGTGGGCCAAGGGCATAGCAATGTTTGAAAATAAAAATACTCACAAAAACAAAATTAACCAAATCAGAGTGAGTGAGTGAGAGCTGCAGCGGTCAAGCAGAGAGTTGGTGCGCATGCGGAGTACACCTGTGGGTTTTCTCCACGATAAGCCAGGGTCATCGTCTGCAATTTGCTGTAAAACCACCACTTTTCAACAGTGGGTTAATGTGAATAGCAGAAGGGGAGTCAGCTCAAACTTTAGAGGAAGAAATATCCTCTTTATTGAGAAAAAGAGCAATTCGGATAGAGCCGCCAGAGGACAGCCTTCAGGGTTTTTACTCCCGATACTTTGTCATTCCCAAGAGAGGGGGAGGTTCCGTCCCATTCTGGATTTGCGGAACCTCAACAAACACCTCAGACAGTACAAATGCTCATGCTCAAAGTGCTATCTCACTTTATTTGTCAAACTCTGGTTAAAAGTCTGGTTTACATCAGTCGATCTGAAGGATGCATATTTCCACATAGGCATTTACCCAGCACACAGAAAATTCCTCAGATTTGCCTATCGATGCTCAGTTTTTGACAGTTCCTTTCCGGCTCTCATTAGCCTTAGAGTGTTCATGAATGATGAATGTGGGAGCAGACCCTCGGTCCGGATGGAATCCTCTGTACGGAGAATGGACTCTCCACCCTTAGGTAGTGAGCCAGTTGTGGGAGAGGTTCGGTCAAGCCACCATAGAGTTCTTCACATCGCATGGAAACACTTGCCGTCTATTCTTCTCTCCGGCGATCAGTATTACTGAGTGACCGCTTTGATCATACAAACGCTAAAGAAAAGTCACTAAGTAATACTGATCACCCCGAATTGGCCAGGGAAGTTATGGCTAACAGAGATAATTCAGCTCCTGTACGACCAGCCCTTGGGCTCCCGTCGCACAGGGATCTTCTATCGCAAGCACGAGAGGAGATTTTTCACCCTGCCCCAGACAATCTAGCTCTCTGGGCCTCGGTGTGGAAAGACGCATTGTTCCTTTCCTGTTCTGTTGCGGATGTGTTATGTTTTCTGCAGGAACTTTTGGGTAAAGGCAGAGCCTTCTCTACCGTTAAGGTTTATCTTGCTGCAATATCTGTGTATCATGCAGGGGTTGATACTAATACAATGGGTTAGCACCTGCTTGTATGCAGGTTTATGAAGGGTGCGTAGCGTTCAAACAGGGTTTCTAAACCACTGATTCCGCCATGGGATCGGTCTGTGGTCCTGAGCGCACTTTCCCAGCCACGTTTTGAGCCTTTAGAGAGTATTGATTTAAAGCTCCTCCATGAGCTCTGCTTGACAAGTGGTGAGGAGAGAGGTGGCATTACAAGCCCTCACCACCAAGGCTGAAGATCGGTAGATCTTCTGGAAAAGTGAGGCTGTTAAACACTCCGTACACCCTGGCAGCGAAACTGAGGCAGAAGAAAATGCTGCCCTGCGGATAGGGTGGAGATGATGAGCTACCGACAGCTCAATCAGAGGGGGTTTGACATCCCTAAGTCCTCCATATTGTGGACTTCCAGCCTGGAAAACCCTTTAACAGGAATCCTGTGAGAAAAGGGTTTATCCCAGAAATGTCTCACCTCCGAAACACATGCGAGGACTGCATGAATGAGCTGCTTGACGGCCGGGTCATGTGACGACAGTCTCTTGCCATCATAAAAATCTCATTCCACTCCCTGGTCTGCCTGTTGCGACAGCCAATCAATAGAGAATCTTTTCGCTGCTTCCCCCCGGCGTATTTCAATAAGGTCGAGCACCGCCTGAACTAACGAGTGGGACCCGTCGCTTAACATGCTGCCTGGCCTGAGCTGGTGTAGGCGAGGAGGATCGCATCATATTTAATTCACTACCACAATGACCAACACACTATTTAGACAAGCAGATAACATAGCCACGAATCTGCACAGCTGTCTCTGTAGTTTGGGAGAACACAAAATACCTTGTTGTTGTCCTCATACAGCATGATAACTATCTGGGTCATATAGTTGAGCTCGGGCACAGCACTTAGATAGTCCATGGCCCTCTTCCATTGCTGGTCACTGTCCTCCTATAATAAGCCAAAAGCTCATGTTAGTGCATGCAGACTCTATCTCAGGCGGTTCTTTTGACTAGAATCCCAAGTTATAAGTAACTTACGTCCAGCAGGCCTCCGTAACGGAAGATGCTAAGCAGTGAATGGACGTGACTCTCACTGGTGAAATACAGCCGTGTCCGTACATGCCTGCCTGGTGACAGCACACCACGGGAATACCTGGGATAAGAGGACACATATGAACAAACACAGATGGATGAAACAGGATGTAAACAACTCCGTATGATAAGACAATGTTCCTTTTTTACATCCGATTTAATTTTTGGTGTGCCTACCCTTTTTTTTTTTTTAAACAAAAAACATGCACATATGATTATAAAACACGCTTACAGTGGATGAAGCTTGTTGACAGACTCGTCCTCGTGAGTCCTCTGCAGGTCCAGCAGGATCTTCTTGATCAGAGGCAGACAGTAGCCATACGCAATGTCCAACTTCTCCATCTTGTTAATGCCATATTCCTAAACAAGCAAAAACAGCATGCAATATTTAAAAGAAGAAAGATTTGCATATATGAAATTTTATTTAAAATAAAGCTATTGGAAGACCTGCTCATTACAACATCAACTGTAATGTCCTATTTCCCCCAAAAAAATAAAAGATTTGAATGTCCGTGTCAACTAATAATGATAACACAGCCTATGAAGGGTGAACCTGTGGTATGACGATGTCTGCCAGTGCTCGTGACAGGGTGAACAGTTCTACAGTGTCCTCCAGGCCAAGGGAACTGTTGTGCTGAACATCATACTTCACACAGTCATAGATGTCTGGGATCTTGCTGATGTCGTAGCGTCCACTCTTCATGTAGAAGTCCCTCTCCAGTTTAGACCAGCGCTGCAGCATCATCTCCAAAGTCTCGCTGTGGTACAACTGCAGATCTGAGGGAAATTAAAACATCATTGTCATAAATAGTGACCCAGTGCGGGCTCTGTGCTTGTGGCATCTGTGCTTGTTTTCACAACACTAAATCACATTTCATAATACCATATTGCACACTTGTTACATTCTAAATTATATTATATTGAATTATTGGCTGCATTATTTGTAATTTATCCAGGGATTACAGGGGTGGGCGACATGGCAAAAATATCAAATCACAATCACTCAATTCAATTTCAAAGTACACAATATTATAATTGTACGTAGGTTCGCCATAAGTGTCAACTAAAATGCTGCAATAAAAATAGATACATAATACAAAGTATTTTTCTAACATCCACAAAAATAATAAATGATTTAATCAATACAAAAGTGTATTTTGTGTATCAGCTAGTTATTACTCCAAGTAATAATGTAGCCAGTCCATGTTATACAAGTACTGACAAAACGTACAGGATTGTAGAAAACTGTACAATCACAACATCAATATTATAATAGTATAACGTCCGGCCCTAGTGAATCGCTGATTTGTGAATACCCCAGTGTATTCAGTGTCTTCATTAGAAGAAATGAACTGACGAACCTGCAGATTTGGGATCCTCGAGTCTATTTTGGATTTGGCGAATGAGGCTCTGGATGAGGCTGTAGACTTTGTCGCATGTTCTCACTGGATTTTCAACAGCTTTCATAGAGGTCACCATAGAGGGGCTGCCTGTTGGAGCCAGCTGAGTGGGGAAATCAAGAATAATAGGTAACAATGTACATGTGTAAGCTGCATATCAATTTAACTGACAGTGCTGTTGAATTCTTGAATCCCATTGGACAGAAGGTGCTGATTTTCTGTAATAGTGGCTCTGACAATAGTGCCAACTGCAAGGTAAATCACAGGTTTATATTAATGTATTCATCCTATGTTATGATTTTTATAACATCATCTAATTCACAGGTACGTTATATGGCAGATGATCATGAAACTCAAACTAATAATAAACAGATTAAAAATGTGTTGTTATTTAATAAAGAAAAAGTATAATCATTGATATGGTGAAGGTTTCTGTATGGAGACGTTCATTTGGAAGGAGTGTCAGCACTGTAACAGAGGCAAAGCATTTCATCATGAGAAAGTATTCAGGACAGAGGATTTTGTATAAATGTATGAATGAATAAAAAATAATTAATAAAAACAAATTGCTGTGGTATAAGAGGAATAAATACTGTTATACAATAAATATTTGCTGTTTTAGGAACATAACTGACTTCTGATTTGCATTCAGTCACATCACACCACCCCGTGGTTGATTATTTTCAGCACGCCATGTTGGCTTATATTCCTTACGTATAACACACCCAACGAGACTATAAGCAGCATTGTATCTGCCACACATGAATCCATTAAAAAAAATTATATACGTAAATCCTTTTTAACTAACTGACAAACAATCTGGCACGGCAGACAGACAGGTCCAATCCAGAGCAATTTTCAGCTGATGAAAAAGTGTTCACCTTGTCAAAATCTTCCTCAGTGAAGTCTTCATCTTTCTGCATGATCTCATGAAGCCTGGCTTTGACACGCTGCTGGCAGCCGCTCAGTGAGTCGAGGTCATTATCCAGCAGGCCGTTCATGTTAGCACTCTTCACCATCTGCACCAGAATGGGCGTCAGCTCGCCCTCCAGTGCCAGCAACCCCTGCCAGGTGTGTCACAAAAATTATTTCTGCACGCAAAACGCACACCTGAACACAGATTCATTTATCTGAAGGGCTGGTCAATACCTTAGCAAAGGCAGCTGCAGTCATCTGCACCCTGCCTTCATCTGAGGCGTAGATCTTGAGGTCGTGGCGATAGGTGCTGTGGAGCCGAAGTAGGCCGCAGCCAGGAAAGCCAGCATAATCCCCTACACACAGCGAACACACAAAAATACACAGTATATCAGAATATATCAGCAGGTAAGACTGCAACAAATAAAACATGTAAATGCCTTAGTACATCACCTAGACCACAAAAGGATTTATAATAACTGCAACCAAACACTTCCGATAACTGGAGATCAGTCTTTCACGTACTTCTAGGACAAGGATTTACTCCTATGCTTTGGATCATTGTCTTGCTGCATAATCCAGTTGCGCTTGAGTTTCAACTTACAGACTGAAGACCGGACATTCCCTTTAGGATTTTCTGGTAGAGAGCAGAATTCATGTTTCCCTCAATTGTTGCAAGTTGTCCAGGCCCTGAAGCAGCAAAGCATCCCCACATCATCACACTCCCACCACCATGCTTCACTGTAGGTATGATGTTCTTTTTGTGGAATTCTGTGTTTGGTTTACAGGAGGTGTAATGGGCCTCCTATCTTCCACCAGTTCCACTTTCGACTCATCAGTCCACAGAACATTCTCTCAAAAGGTTTGAGGATCAAGGTGTGTTTTGGCCAAATTCAGACGAGCCTTAATGTTCTTCTGGGTTAGCATGGATGCCATTTTTGACCAGTGTCTTTCTGATAGTGAAGTCATGAACAGGGACCGTTATTGATGCAAGAGAGGCCTGTAGGTGCTTTGATGTTGTTCTTGGCTCTTTTGTGACTTCCTGGATGAGTAGTTGCTGTGCTCTTGGAGGAATTTTGGAAGGTTGGCCACTTCTGGGAAGGTTCACTACTGTGCAGAGTTTTTCCATTTGGAGATAATGGCTCTCACCGTGGTCCTTTGGAGTCCCAGAGCCTTTGAAATAGCTTTGTAACCCTTTCCCAGACTGATGTATTTGAATCACCTTCTTCCTCATTATTTGTGGAATTTCTATCAATTGTGGCATAGTGTGTTACTGGGTAAGACCTTTTAACCAACTTCATGTTGTTGAGAAAGTTCTATTTAAGTGTTGATTTGATTGAACAGGGTTTGCAGTAATCAGACCTGGTTGTGTCTGGTCAAGCTGAACCCCATTATGAATGCAGTTTCATAGATTTGGGGAATTAGTAACTACGGGCACAAATACATTTTCACACAGGCCCAGTTCTTATTGGATAACTTTTAGGCTTCAATAAATAACGTTATAATTTATAAACTGTATTGTGTGTTTACTCAGGTAGCCTTTGTTTTAATATCTAAAAACATAATTTAGTATGAGATATACACAAACACAGAAGAAATCAGGAAATCAAATACTTTTTCACAGCACTGTGTGTGTGTATGTGTGTGTGTGTGTGTGTGTGTGTGTGTGTGTGTGTGTGTGCTATTAATATGATTACAATAATGGACACTGGGCCACACATCAGACCAAGATCTGCTGAATAATGTTAGCCCCAAATGGGGAAATAGGGAGCAACAGAGAGAAAGATCATAAAAAAGGAAATGTGGGGAGATACCAGAAGTGGGAAAGAAACAGTATAGGAAAAGAGAAAAACTGAAAGAGAAGTGTACCTTGACCTCCTGGGTACATGCAGCGGAAGGCTCGACCCAGCTCCTCTGCCTGTACTCGGCCTGCAGGAGTTAACTCACCTCCCCACTTTAACACTAGCAGCAAGGACGGATTTTCATTGCGTGTGTCTGCTCATAAGACAAACAACACCAAGAGCAAAACGTCACATGGATGAATCAATGCAAACAATCTAGTAATGCAGTGTGACAATACTGAGTCTTTCTCTACCTTCTTCCTCACTGGAAGTCTTAGGCTGCCCGTGGGGAAGGTAAGTCAGCTGCACTTTCCTGTTTATCCCAGAGAAATGGCCATACCTATGTATAGAACATCAGCGGGAGAGAAAACAGACACCAGAGATGAAACCGTAACCAAATCTCACCTGCACAATCTTAACTGTCATTGAAAACATCATAAAACAGGCATATAAAGCAGGTGACAAATACCCAACATGAATAAATCACTAACATTTGTCTGTATAACCCTAGATGTTTGATTGGGTTGTTGGGAACCTACTGTAGCTTTTAAAAAATGTGAAATATTCAGTATAGTACAGCTACAAAATCACACGGAGTTGATGACAAAAAACTGACAAATTGCATGTCTTAAAGCATCAATGAGTCACAACATGTGCAAGTAAATAGTATGTTTATACATGAATTTTAAGCATGTAAAATTAAATAAGAGTTTGAACCCTCTGAGCCTTACATTAATGCCTTGAAATGTGTGCAAGTTGCAGAGGACTCACAACTGCACCTAAAATGTCACGCTCATTCACTGTTTTTTTAAAAAAAACAAAAACAAATTTAGATACAAGTTCGATTATGAAAGAAAACTGATACAACTGGAACTTTCTAGTTTATTTTCTTAGTTCTGCCGTGTGATGGACATAAATTAGAATTTACATGTGCAAAAAAAAAATCAGTAGTAGATAGCTTTGGCAAAAAAAAAAAAAAAAAAAAAAAGGGACACATTGCTGTTGTTCCAAAATAGTGTGAATTTTCACAATCCACATCATATTCTATGCCTCACTGTAGATGTTTTTGATACGTAGTTGCATTACGTAAAAGATTTCATGAAAACACTTTTGATATTCTCCAGCGAGACTGAATGTCCCCATTTAAGTGGCCCAGATCTAAACAAATTCTCACTCACATTTCCAAAACAGTCTTAAGCTGCTCCAGTTTTGATGACTTCTCTTCGATCTCACAGTCACCGTGCTGCCCCAGATCTGCTAACAGCAGTCTGCTAATGTCCAGCACTTCCTGAAGGGTAAAACAGTAAAACTGCCTGACTATATCCAGAACAGCACAGCAGGATTTAATGAGCTATACAAGAAATAAAGAAACTAGCAGATGTCTACTTCAATCTCTTTATAGTGAAAAAAATATAGAACAGTAAGTGTTTTATTTAAGTAAACATGGTCTGTTACCTGCAGCTGTTTCGGTTTCTTCAGTTTCAGCTTGCCGGTTTTGTAACCCCCATACTTTTCAAACAGCTCAAAAAACCTGAGAAATAAAACACAAGGACAAATCCCTCAGCATGTGTGTCTGTATGGATCTAATAGAGTTTCACTAACAGTCACACATGGGAGCTCACATGGGATTTCTGACTTCCATCTTCATTTTCTGTTTTGGTGTTCTGTCTCCATGGCGGATTACCGCAATCACGCAACGCAGCTCCATCCTACGCAAGTAAAAGATGCTTCAGTCATTATTCTGAACCATTTCCATGTGCATATTATGCACAAAAATACACAGTATACAGATGGGAATGGTTTATTCATGGAAGAAAAACAAGTGAAAAAGGAAATGAATTCTGTGTGGAAATCAGCATCGTGGACTCACATGGTGCCGGATGTGGTAGGGACTATGGGAATGTCCTCTGCCTCTGTGGGAATAGACCAGGGAATATGGAACTGGGGAGCCAGCTCCCTCATCACAATATTCCTATGGACAAAGAACACAACAAAACTCTCACTAACCTTATGTTAGGAAATATATCGTGCATACCAACCCGCACGATTCCATGGGGTTGGAATCTTTTCAGCTTGAAGAACCAGTCAAGCTAAGATAATATCTTTCACCTGGCTGGTCCGGGATAGTAGGCTAACTGCTTCTGGCTTGAATTTCAATGCAGGCTTATCACCATCATGATATATGATAGCTACATGGAACACATGGGGTCATTTCTTTAAAAGTGCCATCAAAGTTTGCTGCATGTTCGCTCCTGTAGGCTTTCACCAGGTTTTCTGATTTCCTCCCACTTACTAAAAGTAAATGAATGAACGATAGATTTCCAAAACCTGAAAATCTAAACATTTATTTCTAATCAGAGGCACAAAAAGGTTGAGAAATATCGCGATATTTTATGAGTACAATGCAAACAAGAATGCAGCTGCAGTGCAGGTATTAAATTACTAAATTTTTGGTTTCGTGAGGATGTTTTATAAAGCAGAATTGATCATTTTTAGTTATTTTATATCCATTTCAAAGTCATTTACTGGCAGCTGAAAATAACTGTGTGCTATGAAAGTTTTTAACGGTATTAAACAGCATAAAATGTATGGTATATTCATTCATTCATCTTTAGTAAGGTTTCTCCAGAGAACCTGGAGAAAACCCACATGTACATGGGGAAAACGTACAAAACACCACATAAACAGTAACCCATGCTCTTGATCAAACTGGGGACCCTGGAGCTGTGAGGTGGCAACTAATTCATATTTCTCTATCGCATTATACTGTGAGACCTGTGTATCGTTACATTTTATATATTAATAGCAATGAGAAAACACTGTCTCACCCAAGTATCTTGGCACAATCGTCATAATATTTCATAGAGTTCTTCACAAAGCTGAAGCCGTTGACGTCACACACGTACGAGTGTCCGTTAGCCCGGAGGAGGTCAAACCCACACACCGTTTGCTGCAGAAAGTCAGAAAGGATTTAAATTGCAAGTCTGGATTCAGCAACCAAAGCACAGTGGACTGAAGAATGAGTAAAACCACTGACCTTAAAAGCCAGGCACACTTTTCGAGCCACCAATTTCTCCATAGCAGTGAGCATAACAGGGTAGCGTACTTCTTTTCCTTCACTGTCTCGTTCAACTTTGCCATCCAGGGCGGGAGACTTACGAGCCTCAGCGTGAGCATAATCAGGCCCTACTGTGTACACCTGAGAGATGCAAACACACACATATATACATGCCTCTAGCAGCAGTGTATTATCAAATGCTCCAGAACACAGCTTAATAGTCCTGGGATTCACACAGTGGTGGAAATCACAATCTTCCATAATCAAAGTTATTTTATATATTTTTATTTTATATATTTTATTATTATATAATATATTATATATAATATATTATATTATATTTATGTATTCATTCCTGTATTTATTCCTGACTCCTGTTACTGTAATCAAACAATTTTAACAAAAAATGAAGTAGAAATTTCAGGAAGGATAACTTCTGGGTTTCCAATAAACAGTCAAAAATTATATGGAACTGAAAATGTGAGTAGTTGGATTCCATTCACAAAATGGGGAAGTAGATTTATTTATTTATTTATTATTATTTTTTTTTACAGTTAAAGGGATCCATGACCTATTTTCACTTACTGCCTAAAATAATGCTAACAGTTTTTTGTTTTTTTTCGCTTTTGATGTGCTCCACCTGAGTATGACTTATTTATGAATGAATAAGTACCAAAGCATAGTTAATTTCAAAATGATGAATAGTTTTCAGTGAATATGTTGAACATTACCTTCACATCTGTGCCATCTGTAGGCATGAATTCTTCATAGATGTAGGAGCCAGTCTTTCTGACGCTGCTCTCAGGGGAATAGACACTGCTCCGGCTCCCGATCTGCAGAAGGAATATAGTTTGTAAATGTGTGTATTTGTGAGTTACATAATTAATTAATTCAGTTAGACCAAAATCTTATTCCAGGGATACTTTTCTACTCTAAATGTAACCATGATGAATAAAATGATTGTTTCTAATAACTTTAAACGTTAAGTCAATCAAATTGACTGTTGAAATGGGCCCAAACTGACACCATAATATTCATATATATTATATATATATATATATATATATATATATATATATATATATATATATATATATAAAATAACTTATATATAATAAGTTATTTTAGACACACTTTTAACCAAACAGACACCAACTGTATCTCTGAAGGACAAATATTCCTGACCAATTCATTTCTCAACCAAGATCCAACACACCAGATTAAATATAGTCTAATCTAAAAAAACTGACTATTGTGATTAGTTAGTGTTGAAAGTGATGATGTAAATCCTACTATTTGTTTAATAAAAAGCTGAATTAAACCCTGAACCTAAATTAGTTATTTTTCTGAACGCCATTCCAAACTTCTTTACAACACAACATTATGAAACATTATGTAAAGTCTGTTCTGTTTCTGAACGAGTGATGTACTCCTCCACAGAGACAAGTGCCTATTAGAAATCTATGTGGGAGTGGGGAGGGGATCGCTAGAAAGACAAACCTTCCTGAAAAGGCGTTGGCTCCCTCCACCAGCTGAGGTCGGATAGTAGATATACACATTGTGGTCTTCTGCTGAGACTGGCTTCTCTACAAAGGGTTTGGGGAAGATCTCGCCGTTCACCTCCACATGGTCCTCCCCCTCAACCAGGTTACACTCTGAAACAAACAAAACATCGAACTCATGCTCTGGACTTCTTCAATCTCAATCTTTTGATAAATTTGTATAGTCAGACATTTTGTTAAATAGCTTTTAAAAAGTCTTGCAGGCATAACAAATTACGTATGAAAGTATTTAGAAACAGAGGCTCATGTGGCAGCTAGATTTCTTATATCTAAGGGTAAGCGTCACAGATTAATTCTGCATCCAGACCAGTCTTGTGCACGCCTGTTTACTATATTGTTATATATTACAATTGTAGACTAAAATGTGTCAATAAAATGGTCATTCAAGACTAAAAGGTTTTATCTTATATCTTCTAGTTTATTTATAGTTCTGTCCAAGCATACATTTAGTACTACTAATTTAACACTACTCCTTTGATGCCATTTATATTATTGCTGTTTCTTATATCTACTACTGGATTGAAAGAAAGTTTGCTTCAAATGCAACTCAATCAGAATGAAGCTATATAGATACTTAGGCATACAGCTGTTCTTCCACATTTTATAGATAATGGACAACAGCTACTATGAAGGCTGGCATTATCATACAGGCAAACTAATAATCTGCAAATAATAGCCAAACCATCAATGATATTTCCTGTGTAGCTTTCTGGTTCAGACGGGCAGTAGATTTATGACAACGTTGTAAATTGGACACTGTGTTCCAAAACACATACCACTGCAATAATGCTAGAGTATATCCACTTAATTGCAACCTTTATTGTGAGAAGTGATGTTCAGGTGGTGTCAGATGATCTGTAGCCTAAGCTTGATAACACTCTGATCATCTGTCTATTTTGACTACACGGCTACCAAACAACATCCAGAGGTTTGGCACATAACTACCCAGATTAAGGACAATTTGACATTTGGACTCATGTTGACTTCAGTGAGACAGTTCGCATACTGTGTCATGGGGCTATGTAGATCCATGTATAAACAGACGATATTCATATACACTACCAGTCAAAAGTTTGGAGACACTTCACTGAAATGTTTCTCATGATCTAAAAAAAACCTTTTGATCTGAAGAGTGAAATATTTGGAAAAGCAGACAGTAAGTGTACAGCGTAGGCGTGAACTCCTTTAATACGGTTTTAAAAGCATCACAGGGAAATTCCTTAAGAAATCGGTTGAGAAAATGCCAAGAATACATTTCTGGAAGTTCTAGGCAAAAAGAGGCAAAACTTTGAAGATGTTAAAATACTAAATTATTTTTGATTTATTTAGGATTTTTTCCATCACAACATAATTCCCTTAGTTCCATTTGTGCTATTCTACAGTTTTGATGACTTTATTATTATTCTAAAATAATATGTTTAGATATTTTTTATTAGATTTTTTTTATCTAAAAATAAAGAATGAGTGTGTTTAAACCTTTGACTGGTAGTGCACATATTAAAGATACATAGCAGTTATGGATGTGATTTCACAGAGTATTTTGGAAACTAGACCTTATTTTGGAATTTCCCCAATGCTATTGTATTACATATGCATATCAAATGAATTGGATAAATCAGGAATTGCAGAGTTTTATGAATAAAATTAAATAATTGAGACAGCACAGCTGCCAACGGCATGTGTCTCGAGATTTATTCTTCTCCAGATGTTATTTTTAACACACATGGTTTTAACACCCCACTGCTTCTGAGAACTGGGATCTCTGCAGGAAGGTGCATTTCTAAGAGTTGGATTCAGCACATGTGGGGTTAATGAATGCCAGACAGCTACATTATTCCACAAAGTAATTTATGTGTCCCAGGTGTACCTGCTCTACATTAGTAGCTAATTATAGAGGCAAACACACACAAAAAAAACTGAGACAGAGAACAGGATGCTCCTTTGCCAAGGAGCTCTGTTATTTATTATCCCTTCCACCGTCATGAATGTTTATCAATATATTTTGATTAATCCCAGAACATCAGCAAGGCATCCAGAGGTCTCACACCAACGTACCATCAGGTTTGTCTGGGTCCCTGTTCAGCACAGCGTAGCGTGGCAGGTCGATTCCTTCCTCCTGCAGGATGCGATACACCTCCCTCCTAAAGAGACATTATACAAGACAGCTGCCACACCTTCAGTCTTCATGACGGCAGTATAAACAGACAGTAAACTAGGAGATTACAAGTGGGTTACTAAGGCCTTGCTCACAGTACAGGGAAAATCAGATGTTTATTTCTGACCACATATCTACACTGGATGCAGGTTAGTTAGCTAGCTACCAAAACCAAGATTTCACATAAGTTTAATGTTACAATTCTGACAAGCATTTTCTCCCCAATTTGGTCGCCTGTCAATTCCAACCCACAAACCAGTCCCCCCACACACCCCCATCATCATATGTCATCTACCAACCAAAGACGGTAAAGGCTATCATGTGCTTCCTCCAAGATATGTGAAGTCAGCCAGCCTGATCTTTTCAAACTGCTGCTCATGCTGCATCACAGGGCAGTGTAACACACACACACACACACCCAGAGGAAAATGCTATCTGCCCTCTTCAGTGATAGTGTCATTGTGATCGACAGGGAAGAGAGAGTATAGAATTCCTCCCACCCAGAGAGCAAGGCCAATTTTGTTCCCTTGGCTCCTAATCATGAAATGACACTTCACTGACCCAGGCCTACAGTGTCCCCTCCCATGACCTTGCCCCTTTATGATGTTTTTTTCCCCACAAGGTAGCAGATTATTTTTTTAATAAGGCTGTCACACACCGAATGGTAAAAAAAAAAAAATAAAAAAAAAAAAAGTCATTTGATTTGAAATTTTATTTGACACTGAGATTCAGACTGTAGAAAATACTAGCTGTCATTACAGCTATGACAAAAAAACAGACTTGATTAGCTTAGTATGAAATTACTACCTATAATACCTGAACTTACTAACTACAAGGTGTCCCAAATACCTCCTCCATACACACGGTAAATTAACAAGTTTTAGTAAAATGTCTTCCAAAATTTTTCAGACATTTCATACTGCTACCAAACTTATTAACAAATTCAAAAAGATTGGAAGTGTTGCGGACCGACGTGGACGTCCACGAACATCCACTGACGAAGGCACAACCGACGTGGTGCTGGCAAACACAGTCCCCTATGTATGGAGACTTTTGGGACACCCTGTATATAGAAAGAGGTGTTTCAGTCATACCTGTCCTGTATGTAGTACTGCATATTGAGGTCGTTGATCAGCAGTGGGTTACGGAGTTTGGCATAACGCACGGCCTTATCCAACGGGAAACCTGTCAGTGAATAGAAAAAGGAAGTTTTTAAAGAAATAACTTTGGCAAATAACTAAAAGGCAAATGAGACGAATGATAAACTGTGCATGAGACTGATTATGGCAAACATGGCAGTACTTTACAAAAAGGTTCACAGCAGATGAGGGTGGTAACGCGCTACATTTTATTCGTTACAGAGTAACTTTTGAAAAAAAATTTTTTACTTTTAAGAGTAGGTTGAACTGGCCATACTTATACTTGTACTTTATTACATTCGGTGGCGTTTCTCCACTACTGTTAAATGTTAATGAATATTATAAATATGTAGTTTTAATAATTAGTTTAAATCGTATAATGAGGTCGTGAGTCTCACGATACACTGCAGTGGTCTGAATGTGGACACAAGAACCGCTCACTTTTTTAGTGACCCTGGAGAGGGGGAAGAAGTGAGCGTGTCGAGGGAGGCAGGACACACACACACACACTCACACACTCACACACTCACACACTCACACACACTCACACACACTCACACACACTCACACACACTCACACACACTCACACACACTCACACACACTCACACACACACACACACACTCACACACACTCACACACTCACTCACTCACTCACTCACTCACTCACTCACTCACTCACTCACTCACTCACTCACTCACTCTCTCTCTATTCTGTTCTATTCTGTTCTGTTCTGTTCCATAGTCTGTTCTTCTGCATCTATGCAGATGCTAACAAGTTTGTGTTGTTAACATGTGAAAATTAAGAAAGTCAACCATTGGGAAAATGTTTTTTTTGGGGGGGGGCTGTGTGTGAGATTTTATGTTCAAAATGACAGGTTCTGTGTTATTGGACCCATCACAGGACTGGGAAATGCTGTGTCATGTTGAACCCAGGTTTTATATCATATAAACAGAACAGACAGACTTTCTAGGAGAGGTGTGACTTACAGTTCTCCATGTAGTCTGAGATTCAGGATTTTCCCTTCATTTTAATCAGATCCGAAGTA
Organism: Ictalurus punctatus; assembly: GCF_001660625.3. Lineage (NCBI taxonomy): Eukaryota > Metazoa > Chordata > Actinopteri > Siluriformes > Ictaluridae > Ictalurus > Ictalurus punctatus. The sequence goes on along the minus strand of NC_030442.2, from coordinate 8,666,195 downwards.
ACTAGTAACCTGCTACTTGAGAATTCTTCTCACTGGATACTTTATTACTCTTACTCAAGTAATTATTAACATTGTTACGTTTACTTGTACTTGAGTAAAAGTTTTGCCTACTCCACCCACCTCTGGTTCACAGCTTATCTATTTTTCCACATTTATACACTCAGTCTGAAGGTTATATGAACAATAGGCGTTGGATGAGGTGTCTGGTCTGATTCATGTCTGATTCATCTTTTGAGGTTAAGCTTTATGCTGCTGCTGATGAAATAGCACCTCATGGGACTGTCAGAGGAAACATAAACTACTTTGTAACACTGGCGATACCTTATCGACACGGTATAGAATGAAATTATGAGGAAAAGTTCAAAAGGAAGGTTGAGGAAGGTCAGGCTGGTCCTACATCACACTAAAGAAGTCACCTTTGGAGTGAAAGGAGATGAGGCAGTCACAGAGGGGCCATTTCTCCACCGGCTCGTTGAGTATGACGTCCTCGGGGAAGATGACCACAGTGATGTACTCAAACTTGCACAGACGCTCCAGTATCTGAGTCATGGGCTTGGACTTGGACTTCTTCATCATACAGCAGATCCCCACCACAATCTGACGCTCTGGAGGCTGGAAAGAGCAAAACAGTGACAAGCAGTAATAAGGGGTGAGCACACAAACCTCAGCATTATACTACAAGCCATAAATAGTTATTATCATGTTGCATAATTCCTGAAACTGCCAGGGATGCTGACACTGCCAGCTTTTCAACTGTGCAGTCATTTAAAACATAGGTCTAAAGAGAGGATACATTAAGCTGAGTAGAAACACTAATACTTACAGCATCCAATAACATGTAAGAAATGCTGTTATATGAAATAAAGTGTGATGTTTTATTCCACTTACACAGCAATTAACCAAGAACCTATTTATTTATCAAAGAATGGCATGTAATACTAATGAATTTATAGTTACATTTAATGTTTTGGAACAAGTTAGCTCTGGTTATAACTTATCATATAAACTTAGAAACTGTTGTTTCTTCACCAGTAGAGGTCGACCACTGATCGGTTTTGGTGATTAATCGGCACCGATAGCCGATTGCTGGAACTAACGGTTATCTGAAAAAATCCACACTAATAGTTTTTCCCGATTGCAGTCATTGCAGGAGCGGCTGAGAAGGGTCCGCTGTCGTTATACAGTATGACACCGGCCTCTAGAGGCAAAATGAAAACAAAGTTTGTTGTGTTATTTTAAGTGTTTTTTTTTTTGGTTCATTTTGGATGTCTCCATTTTTATTTGTAGTCTTACTTTTTGATTCAGTTTGGATGCATATCTTTTATTTACTTTAATATTTATTAATAGTTTGTATATATTAATATTTATTTAATTTGAAAAAGCACAGTACATCATGTACATCAGTAGAGTCAGTACTGTTTATTTTTGTAATAAAGTTCAGCAATATTTTACATTGAGTAAAATAACTGTTTTCATTCATGTATCAATTTTTTTCAAACTATCCAATGAGTAATCGGTTTTTGGCAGGTACAGCCCAACTTAGTTATTGGTATCATTAAAATCCACTCTCAGTCATCACTCATCAAAGTAAACCCCCCCCCCCCCCCCCCCCCCCGAAGTTAATAAGACAAAAAAATTGCAGCCTGACAAGTAACCAAGAAACCGGAAAATCCAAAGTCCTCGGTCTTGAAGACTTTCGCAATGGTGTACAATTTACCAACTATTACAAAGCACTGACACTGGAGACTCCTTCGACTGGATGAACGAAGCAGCTTCAGAGTGTGCGTTTTATACTTTGACCCACATCATTCTTATTAGGTCATTAAGATAATCATTAGATAATGCATTACTCAAACCTAACTGTGCTGTAATATATGTGTGAAAGGCTTCTTCTAATAGTTTCATTACCAAGTTATTGACAGATTGTTTCCCTCCCATCTACAGTACAATGTCACAACCAGTTGTCACATTGTTGTTCATTTATAAAGAAAGTGCAAAGACAGTGCGACCATCACAATCAGAAGAATGAGCAATAAACCAAGCGCTCAATTCTCACCGAGTCTGCCTCCAGGTCATCCTCGTACAGATCCATGTCTGTCCTCATGCTGCCGTAGCCGTCCAGGCCCTCGCGCTCATCCTCGTCGCAGCCCACGAAGAATTTGGGAGCGCCACGCTGGCTCTCGCCCGGGCTGCTGGGCTCTGACATCACAGTCCACAGCGGCAACTATCAGAGTCCCGCCGCGCCATCGCACGCCAACACTCAGCGTGTGCCGCCGCTGGGGCGCTGTGTGGACACGGGCCACGGGCAAGGCTTTGCCCAACCTGGAGTCTGTGAGTTTGGCTGAGAAATGAGCACTTGTGGATGCAGGTGAAGAATCTGAGCCAGGCAAACTGGATGATTTGCACTGGATTTTTCACACGTTTTCCTTGAGCAAGCTTCACAACGAATCATACCAGTGCTCCCAAGCACAAAGCAGCCTTGTTTTAGAGAGAACAGCAATAATTTATTAGCTGTGAAAAAGAATCAAACAGAGTTAGAGATTATGAGAAAACTCATATGACAACAGTGTACACTTGTATGGATCAGTTCACCTTAAGCCTGACAGCAGGTGGTCCAGCAGATTGTTACTAGGAGAATTTTAATCATCTGTCATAATGATAATTATTTCAGTCTTATCACTGTTGCATCAGCAAACATTACAATACTGCAATACACAAAATAAAACCAAAACTTTCCAGCTTAGGCTATGCCACAACAACACATTATGCTCCATAATACTTTGCGATATAATAGTTTGCTTTGGAACTTTTTGATACTGTTTTTAACAATGCAAATATAATTTTCTAATATGATATTACATCTCAAGTTCCCAAAACAGCCTGTGATGAATTCAAAACCAATGCAAAACATGTGCTTGAATATGCCACTTTTCATTATGACAAATATTTTTAAATGATCTTCTACTCAAGTTTTATTGTCATGTGCATAAAGAGTACTGTAATTATCTACAGTCACAGGGAAAAGAAAGTACACCCTCCTTCAATTCTGTTTTTATTAATCAGAGCTCAAATAAGAACTGTGTGGTCTTCACCAACATCTATAATCAAACAAATTACCTTAGGTAACAACAACAATAATAATAAAAAATAACTTCTTTTTTTTTTTTTTAATGCACACACACACACACACACACACACACACACACACACACACACACCTCAACATGAAGTCATTTTTTCCTGAAAAAAAAAGTAAATTCAAACATTCAGAAACCAGGTGGGAAAAAATACATTGTTTCAGAACATTGTTTCAGTTCATTGATGCTTGAGGGCATTCATTTATGCACAACTCTCTTAAGATCTCACCACAACATCTCAATGGGGCTGAGGTCTGGACTTCGACTTGGCCATTCCAACCACCTTGATTTCTTAGGGTGTACTTCCTCTTTCCATTACTGTACATACAACAGAGTTCTCGTGCTACAGTTGCACACTACTACCAAGACAGTGCAAAAATGATAAATGTACTCTACAATAGTAAAAACAATAATAATAAACTGTAAGCATTGTAAACTTTGCACACAGTCAAAAAGTAACACATACCAGGACAAGGACATTGAACATAATCACATGTATTCCAACACAACATATGGAAATATGACAGTATGAAAGTATGAAATATCAGAAATGACTGGTGATAGAGTGGTGAAAGAGAGATGTTATGTTGTAGATATTTTTCATATTATTGAGTCAACACTGACGCATATAGCGCAGATGCAATGTTTTTCAGGTTGCAGCAAAAAATGTTAATGTCTATCATCACATATCTTACTCTACGTGATAAAATTCTGCAAACAAATATCAAATACAACCCCCAAATCCAAGTCTATGTGTTCAGTAAACTAACTGTTTTATACTGAACTAACTGTTTCATACTTAAAGTAATCACTAATCTTAGCTAAGGTTCACTGGCTAAGGTTAGATACATGTGTGTGTTTGTTGACTAATTATTTGACTAATCACAATTACTTACTGTTGATTCCACATACTGTATATGAGTATAAATAATATAACTATGCTTATATTTAGCAAAAAATATATACCGTATATACCTTATGTATAGAAAGCAGTTGAGTCAGTGATTTGCATTTGCAATATAATGTACAAGGAAGGAAATGAGATTTAAAATATTAACGTGATAAAGTGCGCTAAAACTATTTTGTTCCTAAACAGGCTGGATAACAAAAACATACGGTTGGCTCTAATACGAAACGTGTAAATATGTTTGGGATTCTGGTCCGCATTTTAATTGAGGTAAAGCTGATACCATACATAACAAGATTAGCCTTCACTCACACAGAGTATGGACTGGAAATCCTGTCGAGAGAGAGAGACAGAGAGAGAGAGAGAGAGAGAGAGAGAGAGAGAGAGAGAGAGAGAGAGAGAGAGAGAGAGAAAGAGAGAGAGCGAGAGAGACAGACAGAGAGGGAGGGAGGAGAGAGAGACAGACAGAGACAGAGAGAGAAAGAAGGAGAGAGACTACGCTACACTTCATCCCCTGGAGGACAAAGAGGATGTAATGTACCTTCACATAAGGTGTGTAATTGGACCTCCAGGACACCTGTATTACCTTTGGATTCACACTTGCATTGTTTTTACTTCAGAAAACAAAAATGTACTATTAATACATTGACATCTGACCCTTCCAAACAAGTAGCATTTGGATTAATTGATTTTATATATATATTATATAATATAATATAATATCTCTCTCTCTCTCTCTCTCTCTCTCTCTCTCTCTCTCTATATATATATATATATATATATATATATATATATATACATACACACACACACACACATATACACATACACTAAATAAGCCAGATTAATTAACCCCAGCATTAACCAAGACTTAACAAATCAATGAGAAAAATGAAAAACATTTAAGCAACAAGTGGGATTTTAATTTGTGCTAATTTATCTGAACTTATTTTTAGTCATGGATTGAATAAACATGAAGGTATATTTCACTAACATTTAAAAACAAACACCAATTAATAGGCTACAAGTGTTGAATTATTTTGTAAGACCTTAATGTACAGCCTTAACATTTTTATTATTTTATTACTCCTGCACACCTTTGCACTCAACACGAGATGAGTGTTTCTCCTTGGGAATGTAACAGACAGGATATTCCACATAATCCACAGGTGGTTTATTTACTGACTCTTTCACTCATAAATTATTTATATTATACTGTATATAACAGGACTAAAGGGTACAGTGTCGGTTTTTTCTTCTCTACAACTCACTAATGGTCACTATGCAAGTATATACATTTCAAGGGTCTTTATGAAACATGATGCGCCATTTAAACCTTACATTGTCACAGTAACTAAACAGAGAATATAAATGAACTAAATTATCCACTGCACGCAGATTCGGGGCGACATTATCTTCTGTTAATCGACGGCGCGGTTTATTTTCGGGCAGAACGTTACTTAGGAAGCTAACAGCTATAAGGCTAATTCTGTTAGCTTTCTTTCTACAAAATCCTGATCAGACTCGACCGCTTCCAGGAACTCCATATCGATGTGGTGGAGCAATGCGGTAATTATTTGTTTGAAAGTGGACTGATTGCTACTTACAGTCTTCAGAGCGGGTTTAATCTTCTCTTAGCGGTTCGTCGTTAGGTTTGACAGGTTGCGAGTGAAACCAAACTAGTCAGTGTTGTAAAAATAAACAAACGCTTCAGCCAATAGAGAGTCGAGCTGGGCAGCGCGTCATCACTGAACTAAACTGTTAGCTTGAAGACTGTTTGCTTTCCTGGACTCTGAAGATTAGCTTTTGGGTGTCAGAATATACGTTTTCCGGAATTTTAGAGATGTCGTAGTGTCTTGGCTTGTTTGTTTATTTGTTTTGTAGTTCACTTTAGTAAATAACATATCCACCAAGGCAACACGGGAGTTGCCTGAACGAATCAGAGCCTGGTATCGCATCCGGGTATTGTGTGTGTATTTTTATCAATTGATTCGTATCCTAGATAAAAACCAGAGCTCGAAGCTATTTTGGTTTTTATATGGTTTTTAATCGTGTACAAGCAGGAATGATATCAAGTCTCATCCTGGCTGTAAGTAACAGTTTTCTGGCTGCTTGTTGTTTCGGAAAAACAACATAACGCAAAATGAAGATACAACTTGTAATACAACCCATAAATGGCTACTAATGCCTTTAACATGATGTGCTAGAACTAAATGTACTTTTGTAATGTAAGTAATATACATACATATGAAGCCGTTCGTACACTTTTTGCAAACTCGCTAAAGCATGTGTGCACTTGTGAAATGTAAGGTGATTTGACCACTGCAACAAATACTTCTTCAAAGCTAAATCCTTAAAGTTCTCATTTTAAAAAGTATACTCTTTTAAAAATAACTAATGATTTGAATGATATCAAAGTCACAGAAATAGCATTCACATATTTATGAGAAGACCCAAATTATTTTACTTTTTAAATCTGTTTTGTTGTTGTTGTTGTTGTTGTTGTTGTGGGAAGGGGGTGGATATAAGGCAATTATTGTGCCCAAAAATGTTAATGTTCCCGTAAACTGATGAAGTGTTGACTTTTATTGTGTGGCCTATATGATATGACAAAGATGCAATAATGGGGCACTTAGCTATTTGAATAAGAGGTCAATTATATATATATATATATATATATACACACACACACACACACACACCAGGTGCAAAATAAATACATTGGTCTATCAATCAGATTACCATTTGCAGGGCAGAGACAAAGAAACAAACAATGCTATTTAGTGTAGAAAACAACACTGACAGTATGAAATGGATCATTTAGATATATATGCTTGCATTTCAGTGTCGTCCAAAAAATAACCACAACACAATAAGTACACTTTATATATTATATTAGCAGTGAGCGCTTTATTTCGGGTATGTCACTTATGGACTCACTAAAATGGTGGGTGCTGGACTTCTTCTTCTTCTTCTTCTTCTTCTTCGGTAAGACAGTTTTGTACTTGAGCGCCATCAAGTCGCATTTTTATGTCATTTCAGCGGCTCCAGGCACGTCAACAAAAGCGCGAATCTCATTCAAGAAGTTTTTCACCAACAGCAGGAAAGCTCAGTATCAGAGGATTTTACTGATTCAGTTTCAACCCCTTTACTGGTTTAAAATAAATAAATAAACGGCGTATATCCATTTCTCCTCACACTGACTGTGAGCTAGCGTTTGGCAGAATTGAGACCGTCAGAAAATAGGACATGAGTGTTTCCACGTATTTTCCTGTAAACCCTGAGTGCTTCTCATTTCTTATTTGTGCATCCTCATTTCTTTTCCTTGCATCTTAGCTTCACCCCCTGAGCCTGGCCACACACTTGAAGATTTTAAAGCCGGGTTCACACGGTACGATTTTTGGCCACGATTTGGTCGTCTGAGAAAAATTTTGAGAATCCTAAAAGATTCCTATAATCCTAGGCCAAAATCTGTAATCTGTTATCTATAGATAGATAGATATAAATTTTTTTGCTTTTGTACTTTATTAAAAATTACTTTTCATAACTCTTTTTATAAAACTATAATGAACAGGTATGGAACATGAAAGCAAGCCATTTGGAAAGTTGCTAAGGTTTGTCCAAAATGTCACCAGATTTGTCGTTAGGTGCTTTTTTTTTCTCTCCCTCTCTTCTTAAAAAGTTGCTAAAGAGGTCTGAAAAGTCACTAGGTTGGCACCACTGATCTGAGATAACTACATGAATGTGCAGGTGTTCTTAATAAAGTCAATGGTGAGTATCACTGGCCCTTTAATCCCAGTGAAGGGGAAATTGCTATACTACAGCACTCAGTCATTCTAAACACTTGTCTGCTTCCAACTTTGTAGCAACAGTTTGGGGAAGAACTATATCTGGGTCTGATGGTCAGACCAGATGTCCACATACATTTGGCCATATAGTGTAATTCCCCCCTTCACCTTCATCTTGAATACCAAAGGAAAAGGCTGCATAGATTATACACTTCTACAATTTACAGGTTTATATTTCAGTACTGTGAATGTATTTAATTTCTTACTTTCTAGAACTTAATTCACAAGTCAGCTGTGAATAAGAAATCTTTGGGCCAGCATCATCATGCTACTGCTCAAACTTTGAGCTACAATCACACATCAGTTCAAAGCAAATACTTCATTAAAATAAACTCATTCATCAGTATATATATACACACACACACACACACACACACGGTTTTTACAATAATACAGTGCAGCAAACATGTCATACAACTCTGTCTCACTGTCTTAAAACAGACAATTATTTAAGCACTGTAATTAAGAAATTACAGAATTTCTCATGTGTGTTTACAGTGTTACAGGCTTTAACCAATGGTCTGATTCCAGAGCATTGATTTGGGATTCTGTCCCGTTTTCTCTCTGTAGCTCTGAAACTGGCAGCTGTTCTGGGACTGTGATTTTTTCAGGACACTCTGGTGAAGATACCCATTGAAGAAATCTGCTGCTGATAATCTTTTCTTTAACATTACTGTTTTGAATCCAACCCAACCATCCTGAAAGGTGAACATAAGATATTTGTTTTAATTTGTACAGTATCCAAATGTACAGTACATCTGTGTAAATGAACAAACAATACAATTATGTCAAATATTTCTAGATGGTCCAAACACTTTAATGTACAAATGTGCTTTACCTTACAGCAGACTGACAGTGTGTTTGAATCTTTTTGATAATGGATGGACCCAGGGACTGCAGCAAAACTTGAAATTTCTGCAAAAAGGAGATTAAAAAAATGCTCTCACAATCCCCCTTTTACAAAATTATATTTTAAAATTATAATTCCTGGTCTTCTGGCAGTTTCACAAAGGTCTACATTTTTTTTTTCTTAAAATACTTTTACTTCAATTAAATGTTAGGATTCTTTCATATATTCAGAGTGAGATTAAGCTAATTAAGCACAAAGCCATTTTTCGCCCATCTCTAGCAAGGGTGCCAATAATTCTGGAGCAGACTGACATGCAATAAAAGAGAGAGAAGCAGAGCCTTATTAGATAGTCATTAGATATTTTTTCTAAATAATAGACTATATTTTTTTCCTTTTTTCCCCATCCATGCTGTGTGGAATTGGTGTTGCTTTTGAGACTTGCACAGATTCAAAATAAGTCAATCCTTACAACCTAGCATCTGGTCAAATACCAACACAACTTACCTGTGAATGGCACGTTGCATTTTCCAACAAAGTCTAGAAGTTTGATGGCACGGCCCCTCCAGATTGTTCTCAAATGAACCTGAGCATGGAGAAATCGACTGACTTACAACTGACCCACAATTATTACGACAAATACAGTTGTACTGATCCAAACAGCTGCTTTATAAATCCCGAGTCTTACCCGAGATCCTATAGCACGATACAGTCGATCTATCTGATCACACGTCTGCTCTTCCCACACGAGCCAACTCAAACAAGAGTTGATTTTAGGAGCTGAAAATAAAGTACACATCAGTCATTTTCTTATTCAATGAGAGATTAAATGCTTGAGTAATGGTTTGATTAAAGATCAAAAGAAAACCATACAGTCCCCTCTGAAACTATTGGAAAGGCAAGGATAATTCAATTATTACTGCTGTAGCCTGAAGACATTTGGGTTTGAGATCAAAAGATGGATACGAGACGAGAGTTTAGGATTTAAGCTTTCATTTACTCACATCTAGAAATGTTAAACAACATAAAACATAGAACCTTTTGTATCAGACCACCCAATTTTTAGAAAGCAAGCCCAAACCATGATACTACCATGTTTCAGAGATGAGCTTGTATGTTTTGGACCAGAAAATGAACCTTTCTTTTGCCTCACTTGCTCAATACACCAGTGATTTCTTTCTTTTTCAGGACATAAACAAATTATTGTATTGACTATATACAATGCTTGTGCAATGGCTCTCCAGAAATTTTCCCTCTTTTCTCAGCTTCAAAATGGCTTGCTTTTCTCCCATAGACAGCTCTCTAGTCTTATCCTTTTTAACAACAAATGCAGTCTTCACAGGCAAAACCTAGGGCTCAAACCAAGAGTAGATATTCAGAGCTATTAATTGTTTAAACAATCAATCGAACAGGACACACCGGGTAACAAAAAACACCTGTCAGGCGTATGTTCCAATATTTTCGCTTACCCACAAATTGTGTGGTCTGATGCAAAAATATGTTCTGTTCTATGTCATTTAACACAAGTACATATAAATATCTGGAAATAAAACTTGACATTCTAAACTTTCTTCTCATATCCATCTTTTGATCTCAAACCCAAATATCTTCAGCCTGCAGCAAAAACAAATTAATTATCCTTGCTGTTACAACAGTTTCTGAGGGGACTGTAAGTGCTGGGATTATAAAGATTCATCCTCTTACCAAATGTTGCCCCCTCTCTGGCCTGCTCTGTCCTATTTGCTATTCGTTCTGGAAGGTTTCTTAATGTGTCTATTAACTGTGAAGACAAAACGTATACATCAGCATAATGTAAAATATTTACATTATGTTAAATTTCACCCTAATTTAGTGGAGGTTTCTGACATCAAATGACAGCTACCACTGGGGAGGGTGAGAGCTAACACATACTTCCTCCCAGACACCTGAAGCCACCTAAACTCAGGCTGGGTCACAAGGAAATGAGTGAAACACACTCGGAGGAAAGCGTTATTTACATTTATGGAATTTGGCAGATGCAACTCATTTATCCAGAGCGACTCATTTATCTCATTTATAGCAGTAGTGGCACTTGGCAGTGCTGGAATTTGAACTCACGACCTTCCGATCAGTAGTCCAACGTATTAACCACTAAGACACCCATGATTGGCTAGTGTTGCTGTCACTGCAGGGGTGAGGGAGTATGACATCCCTCCCACCAAGAGAGCACAGCCAATTTATCTCTCCTGATTCCCAACTTACGGATATAGCTGTGGCATCACCAGGATCTGAACTCACGATCTCTGGACGATAAAGGCAAATGCTTTTCTGCTGGCACTCAGGAGAGCCCCCTGATCTATAAATGATTTCTCTTTACATTTTTACAAATCATCTACAAAACATTTAATTGCAAGCAGGTTTAAATGAAACGTGGGCGTATACTGCAAATCAACAATGCAAAGCATAAAGCAAAATCTACAAGTTTTTCTGCGAGCCTGTCAGTCTCCAGACCTGATTTAAAGAAGGCAGTATGTGACCTCTAACCAGAAAAATAGGCTGAATTAAAGTCATATATTTGTCAGCAATCCAGTATTTACCAGCTGGGCTCCCAGAGCAGCCAGCGAGCCTCCGAGCTCATCAGCCGTGCTCTTTTCAGGGACCTCATAAAGCACCTGATTGAGTATCGGACCAACATCAAACCTGCAACAATGCCAAAACTAATTAATTCATTATTAATGAGCATCACATAAAGAAGTTACTTTTTAGTCAGAGTCTGTAGACAGAAACACTGCTGTGTACTATGAAGTGTATTATGGTCCTTATTCATCTTTAATGCTTATTCACATACTTCTTCGGCCTAATCTGCATGATGGTGACTCCAGTGAGTTTGTCTCCATGTAGAATTGTGTGAAAAACAGGTGCAGGTCCACGCCACCGAGGCAGGAGGCTAGGGTGCACGTTGAGGATCCCACTAAAATTCAAACAAAGGGTGAAAGTGGTAGACACCACAGACAGAAAATCATTATGGATGATTTATATATAGTTATGATATATATATTACACACACATATACACACACACACACACACTATATATATATATATATATATATATATATATATATATATATATATATATATATATATATATATATATATATATACATAGTGTATGTATGTATGTATATATATATATATATATATATATATATATATATATATATATATATATATATATATATATACATATATATATATATATATATATACACACATATATACATATACACATATATACATATATACACACATACACACACATATACACACAGTATATATTTATTTATTTTTTATTGGTATGCCACAGTGCTGTTTAATTGAAGGTGTTGATTAATTTTCTGTAACAGCTCAGACAATAACACCAGCTCTTATTCAAATCACAGGTTTATATTAGTGCACTCATTCTAATACATGATTGTTTCTATAGTAACATCTTACACTGGTACTTGTATATATCTAAATCTAATAATATATATATTTTTAAAAGTGTGTTATTTAAAGAAAAATGTATTGTTCTTGATATGCTGAAGGTTTCTGTAAGCAGACATTTATGGAAGGAGTCTCCAGTGTCAGGGCTTTGTAACAGTCAGTATGTTTCAGTATGAACTGAAAACATACTGAAACATACTTAAAGTATTAACTTCAAGATTGGTGAAGGAACAACCGATATAAGTGATAATGAGAACTAATTTGGATGTCTCATGTATGTTCCACAACATTAAATGGAATTATAAACTTTTAAAAAGCATGACGTGTTGTTCGCTAATAAATGAAAAACTGCAAATCACTGTGGTGTAAAGAGGACTTTAGCAACTTTGCAGTGGTAATAGCTCATACCACACCAGTGTTGATTATTTTCCTGCAAAAGCACAGTAGAACACTGTTAGTACACTCCAATGCCTACATGAGTCTCAGAGGAAGCATGTACTAGCCCTCACCCTAACTGTTGGTAACTACTGGTCGTTTGGATTGGATTTGACATGTTTACTGCATGTGATGCTGACTGACATGTCACAGCTCTTGCATGCGAACACAAGACACATCATGTCTTAAAGCTAGCCACTATAAAGCCACTGATGTTCCACATAACTAAACAACAGAAGCTCACAGAGCACTGGTGCACATTATAAATATAAACACACACACACACACACACACACACACACACACACACACACACATCTAAAAAAAATAAAAAAAATTGAACATCGTCAAAAATTTAATTTTTGGCCATAATTTAATTCAAAAAGTGGAACTTTCATATTTTCTAGATTCATTACACACACAGTGAAATATTTCAAGCCTTTTGTGTTTTAATCTTGATGATTATGGCTTACAGCTCATGGAAATCAAAAATCCAGTATCTCAAAATATTAGAATAAAGAATTTATAATGCAGAAAATGTCGACATTCTGAAAAGTGTGTTAATTTATGCACTCAGTACTTGGTCAGAGTTTTAATCCTTTTGCAGGAATTACTGCATCAATGTGGCGTGACATGGAGGCGATCAGCCTGTGGCACTGCTGAGGTGTTCTGGAAGCCCAGGTTGCTTTGATAGCGGCCTTCAGCTCATCTGTATTGTTGGGTCTGGTGTCTCTCATAGATTCTCTGTGGGGTTCAGGACAGGTGAGTTGGCTGGCCAATTAAACACAGTAATACCATGGTCAGCAAACCAGTTACTAGTAGTTTTGGCACTGTGGGCAAGTGCCAAGTCCTGCTGGAAAAGGAAATCAGCATCTCCATAAAGCTCATCAGCAGATGGAAGCATGAAGTGCTCTAAAATCTCCTGGTACACGCTGTATTGACTCTCGACTTGAGAAAACACAGCGGGCCAACACCAGCAGATGACATGGCACCCCAAATCATCACTGACTGTGGGACTTCACACTGGACTTGATTTCCAAATGAAATGCAAAATTTACTTTCATCTTCCCCATGATTGTGGTTGTGTGTTCTGAACCAGACAGAGATATAGAATATATCAAAGTTCCACTTTTTGAATTAAATTACAGGGGGAAAAAACCCCAAACTTTTCCACGATATTCTAATTTTTGAGATGCACCTGCATACACACAGTCATGTGGAAGAAAAAAAAAAAGAACACCCCATGGAAATTGTTGGCTTTTTTGACACATGTCTCTGTATGTGTAATTCTATCATTATTTGATTTTTTTTTTTTTTTACTTTAACTGTACTAGTACTACTCTTGCACTTATTTTTGAAGTGGATTTTGAGTAATTTGAGTGACTAAGTAATTGAGAAAATCTGAAAATGCTGGTGTGTAATAATCACACTTTACACACAATCAATCAATCAATCAATAAATAAATAAATGGGCCAAGCACAAAACGGCAAAAGTTACCAAGCAAATAGTGGCACGGGAGATCTCAGGAGTGCATTTGTTTAATTCTTACTCATTTTCTGACCAATGATTTGTTGTTCAGACCATTAAAAAGCTCAATCTTTTTGCCATTTTGGGCTTGGCCCTTTTGTATTTTTTTTTTTTTGGCTCAGGAGTGTACAGTAGATCAAACATGATTATTGACACTTTTAAAAGCACAGATGACAGAATGATTGTTTCTATAAATGCATGAAAAGCAGATATTTTCAACTCAACTCAAATATATTGTGCACAAACCAAACCAGGACAAATTGCCTTACTATGGGAATGTGTTGATAAGGCTCTCCTGAAGCAGGCAGCCGAATGAGACCACCACCCCGACATCAAACTGCCCACTGGACTCCACCCTGGGCCACTCATGAACCCGGAGCTCGTGCTGCTCTGCGAACTTCCGGACAGGGACATTATTGGACAAAGTGACAACCTCGAGCGAGTCCAGCACAGAATCAGCTCCGTCTCCTCTGCAACAGGACACGGACACACACACTTTAACACTGCAAACGCATTCTTTCGAAGAGGAAGCAAGTCTTGATTAAAGACATGGACATTCTCACCGAGCTGCATGAAGCCGTTTCAGAGACTCTACTGCGAAATCGTCACTTCCGAAGAACAATATTCTCCACGGAGGATTTGAGACACAGCGGGTCTGTATGATACAGGACACGACTGAAGTCTTCCTGTGCTGTCTCTGACTTTGACCAGCACATGATGCAAACTTCCCTTTAACGCATCGCCGACAAAATCCGCGGATAAAATAAGGAGCATTGTGGATTACTTTCACACCGACTTGATTCCACATCCTTAAATGATATAAATATATACGCACACACAGCTGTGTGAATTTTATCTGAAGCCGGTGATGACCTACTAGCATTCAATAGCTAGAGGCTCGGTGGTTGTTTTTTTTTAACATTAACAAATAAATCCGTTTAAACATTTTCAGGGTGTAATATTTCCGTCTTCATTTCACAGCACATTGTGTATCCAGATAACAGCCGCATCTGCGAAGTCA
This sequence comes from Ictalurus punctatus, assembly GCF_001660625.3. Taxonomy (NCBI): domain Eukaryota; kingdom Metazoa; phylum Chordata; class Actinopteri; order Siluriformes; family Ictaluridae; genus Ictalurus; species Ictalurus punctatus. Next base: position 8,651,005 of record NC_030442.2, on the reverse strand, counting down.
CAAAGTTATAATATATCAACATACTAACTTTGCACATCTTAGATAGCATGTGTGCGCTGCCATCTTTGTTTAACGTCACTTCCGGCGATGGGCTGGGCAGTGACTGTCTCTCAAATCGATCTTATTTTAATATGTAGCAAAGTAACCGGGGGTTTTCAGTCGTGCACTCCCAGTGGACTGTGGTGGTACTGCATTATTGATTTATTGTTGTTGTTATAACAATAATCATAATTAACCGCATTAAATGAGATGTAGTAAGAAAATGTGAAGTAAAAAATACATTTTTAGATTTATAAACAAATCATTTTTAACAACACTAACTAATAAAATTTATGATTTATATTCACATGTAAAGTAAAAAGCATACACAGAGATGGATGTCTCCAGAGAATAACCTGTCTCTAGTCACAGATTTGTTTTTCTTCCATAATCAGTGTGAGATTGTTGTGAATCCATAACATTTGTAGACCTACTTCTCTGATTATCAGTTATTGTGTTCATAGGTGTGACCATGGCCAGACTTATATACAGGCTAACCTGGACTGGGCTTCAACAAAACCTATGAGTAAACACACTGTGTGGTCAAAAGTATGTGGACACCTGACTATCACACCCATATGTGCTTGTTGGACTTCCTATTCCAGATGTATTCCCCCTTTACTCTTATAATACATCTCAACAACTGCACAGTCCTGTAGGTTCATTCTGTACATCATCAAGAAAATCAGACCCTACCTCACCAAACAGGCTACACAACTACTAGTCCAGGCTCTTGTTATCTCAAAACTGGACTACTGCAACTCACTACTCTCGGGCCTCCCAGCAGCTCCATCAAACTTCAAATGATTCAGAATGCAGCAGCACACCTCGTCTTCAACCAGCCCAAGAGAACCCATGTCACACCCCTCTTCATCTCCCCCCACTGGCTTCCTATATCCGCCCACATCAAATTCAAGGCCTTGATGCTCACCTACAAGACCTTGACTGGAACAGCACCCTCCTACCTCAACTCTCTCCTGAAGGCTCACGTTCCCTCATGCAATCTGCAATCAATTAACGACCGACGCTTAGTAGTACCTACTCAGCGTGGCTCAAGGTCCCTTTCAAGAACCTTCACACTAACTGTCCCTCAGTGGTGGAATGAACTTCCAACCTCAATCCGGACCACAGAATCTCTCACCATCTTCAAGAAACAGCTAAAGACCCACCTTTCCCATGAATACATAACCAACCCATTAAAAAAAAAATTTTTTTTAAAAGGAAAAGAAGAAAAAAATGTACTCTAGCACTTACACCTTTACTCTGTGCACTTTGCTTCTTCTGGAACTCAGTTAATGGATCTTGTATGGTAGCACTACTTTTATTGTTCTCTGCTTAATACCGCTTTGCTTGTATTTTCTCATTTGTAAGTCGCTTTGGATAAAAGCGTCTGTTAAATGAATAAATGTAAATGTAAATAATAAACTCCATTCTTCTGGGTAGGCTTTCCACTAGATTTTGGAGCATGACTGTGGGGATTTGTGCTCACTCAGCCACAAGAGCACTAGTGAGCTTGGCACTGATGTTTCGGCCCACTTGACATTAGAGTGTCATGTAGCCTGACATGGAAAATTATTTTAATACCGCTGCACTAAGATATTTAACATCATGTAATGGACTTTTAAATAATTGTAATTACAGGTGGATTTCAAATCAGAAAGTATGTTAATTTATGCTCTCAGTACCTTTTGCACGAATTACTGCATCAATGCCCCCATAAATTCATGCTTTTTCATATATTTTATAACTGCCTGAACATATTTATTATCAAAAATGAGTAGACAAATGAGTTTGAAATGGAGCCATATTTATAAAATTCTACAGTGGTGTCCCATGCTCCATTTCACTGCTGCTTCTTTAAATCAACGATAGTGCACTTCCAAAGGATACCACAAGATGGCGGGCTTTACCCGAACATGCTGTCTCGCGCATGCTAAACATCACCGCTAGAGGGCAATACTGCAACAGAAATCAGAACAAAAATACTCTTCTAAATTGCGAGCTGAAATATCAGAGAATTATGATAAGCAAAAGGGAATAACGTATTTAGTTAGAGAGAGCACATGATCTGGTTGAGTCCCTAATAATTCACTTTCCAGTGTTTTCACAAAACCAAGTTGGTTTTAGCCAAGATGACAGAAATGAGAAAATTTAGAAGGAGAAAGGGAGGGGGGAGGGGGGGGACAGCAAAGAAAAGAAGAAATAGCTCAAAAACAAAGCAATTAAACCCCTGAGATTTGTTTTTCTGAATTATTTACACAACATGTTGAAGTAGTAGAACCAGTTAACCCTTTCGCATATAAATTACCTATACGCACACCCAGATTCTTTTATATATTCTTTTTATTTACTTAAAATTGTGGGATATATGAATTTTGATTGTCAAAATATTACTTATATTAAAAATGGAAATGGATTGCCCATGAATAAAAAAGGATAAAAACAGTATGCCTGAAATTTTTTTTCTAAAAAATATCATTTTTAGAAATGAAAGTCATTTTAGGTCTGAAATATGTAATATTGAAGACAAAAAAATAATATTAAGAAAATATCATTTTCGAACATGGAAAGTTTACACAGTTTAGGACTGTTGCATGGAAGTTTTTTTTTTTGTTTGTTTTTTTTTAAAACCATCTTTCCAAAAACACTAAAAAATCCTTTTTTTTTTGTTATTTATTATAGAAAGTGAGAAATCATTTACATTAAGGCTCTGATGTGATTTGGACATAAGATAATGTTTAACTAAAATGTTCATTTAAAAAAAAAAAAAAAAAAAAAGGGAGGGGGGCCTTACACCGAATTCCCATAAGTGTGGACACTTTGCACAAAAGGTTGTTTTGCAATTAAAGTTGAATTTAATTAGATTTGTTCCATCCTCTATCCCAGGGTTCATCAACACCGATGCTAAGCTCAGCAGATTTATTTTCCTGCTCACACACTAAACCTGGTACTCAACTACGCTTGATATACCCTAATAAAGCGTGAAGTCCAAAACGACCTTACTACAAATAGAAAGAGGGACCAATTGGAGATCCGCATTTCATTGGCCGTCATAATATATTCGGAAATACACACGTTCTGGCTAAGATATGCAAACCCTGTATGTGGATGCATTCTAACACGTTGACTTTGCATGTACAGTCAAATCAGTGTTGTGTTCAAGGGCTTTAAAAGGTGCAGTTTATAATGTTTATTACAAATTTAGCAAACAATTTAATCACAATTTCAACAATACCTTCGAAAATCTGGCTAAGAATACTGCCATGTAGGCTATCTTTCTGATATCATTTCAGGCTTCTGTGTAGAATTTAGCTGTGCAGCTCTGCTAGAAATATTACAAACGTCTACTTAGAGGCGCCGAAGAGGGATAACAGAATTATATGGAAGAACCGGGGACAATGGGATATGTCAAATATTTAATAATGAAAGGAAATATAGAAACGGTTTTACAAAAATACAAAACAACAACAAAAAAAAAGTACCTATGAAAGTCGACTGAAATTGAAACCGTGTCATTTTGAAGTGTGCACGTCCCGAAGTGTCTTTATGTTCAAATAAACCATTTGTTTGACTTCCCTCATGGACCTCCAATCACTAAAAGAACATCTGGATCATGTGTAGCTTCACGGTGAAAGTGAGTGAGATCAAGTTCACTGCTGCTATTTATAAAAATTTAAAAAAAGCGGACTGCTGAGGAGAAACCGAACGAGTCACCAAGCAGCACAGCAATGCCAGGCGTGTAATAAAAGAAAAGTTCTTCTTTATTTGTTTTCTTTTGAGTGAAGACATTTGATGGAGCCTTACCTCTAAAACCCACAGAGCCTTTGTCCAGCATGAATAACTAGAACAGTGTAACTGATACTGATACAACCTCCTTTTCCTATTTAAAAGAAGAATATAAAAGAATATTTTACACTGGAAACAATAAAGCTCTTTTTTTGAGAAGGGTTGTTTGATCAGTCGAGTACACCGTAGTGGAATACTGAGACACAGTCTTAACTAGAATCCAAGGTTCGGGTTCCTTGTGTGTCAGTCAATGGTATTACATTAGTAAAAAAAAGCAATGCTTCCCTATAGTAACAGGTCATTTCACAGTCTCTCAGTCCGTTTCTGAAATGGACAATGATTCTTTATAGAAGGCAATACTTTGTACTGGAGCACAGTAACACAATCAAATCTTCATCAATTCAAGTTTCATTACAAACAGCATTTTTTTTTTCCTTTTCAGTTCGAATAGATGAACACTCCATATCACTGGAAGTCCTACATTATGTAACAACCGTTAAGTAAGTTTTATAACTAGATTAAAAAATATGTAAAAGTAAAAATGGAGGTGTTCTCATCCTATGCTACTCTGAAGCTAAAGTTTTCTAGGTGCTTATCAGGCCTGAGGTCTCGTCCTCCTGCTCCTCCTCCTGCTCCTCCTCCTCAATGTCTCTTTTACAGTTAGGTGAAAGGTCTTTCTTGGGTTCTGGCCCATTCTCGGCTTCGTCGCCTTCGAGGACCTTGGACGGAGTGAGAGGCTCCAGCAGGGAGTGCACACTTACAGACTCGGCTTTGTCACCTTTATTCAGGAAGTCGTCTGCGCTCACTCCGCCTCCGTTTTCGATTGGGCTGCAGGGGTTGACGGGAGCATCAGTGTTCTCAGGTTCTGTCCTCACTGGACCGTTCTGTAGGTCGGCTGTAGGCTCCACGCTTTCAGGTCCCGTCTTGTCTTCGGCTTCTCGGTGAACAGTCTGCTCTGGCGTAACCTCATTTTTAACCGGCTCAGTGACACGTCCTTCGCTCCATACGTTAGCAATGCTCAGAGATTCCATTTCATTCAGCCCTGATTTCATGGAGGATTCTTGTGACGAGGAAACTTTGGTTTCAATAGAACTGAATCACAAGATGGAAAAAAAATGGCCACGGATTAGGGAAGTGGAATCCATATGAATGAATATACTGTATGTGTTAATATTAATATAAAGAAATGGCTTTACCTGTCAGAACCGCTCACTTCTGCCTTTGGACTTTGGGCCTCAACCTATTAGGGAACATGACAAAAGTTTATTTAATTAAATACGAAAAGAAAATCAGAAATCTGATAAGGGTGACGCACACAAGAAGACAAACAAATTATTAAAGCAGGAATTAACATCTTCACTCACCTTATCAGTGTTAGAAAGAGTCGACCTAAATAAAGACAAAAAAACCAAACAAACACTACATTAAGGGAAAAAATGTGTTTTTGTTATTTAGTGAATCTTTTGATTGACATACATACAATTGATATACAGTCTCCTCTGAAAGTATTGGAACAGCAAGGCCAATTCTATTGTTTTCACTATACACTGAAGACATTTGATTTTGAGATCAAAAGTCGAATACGAGACGATAGGTAAGAATTTCAGCTTTCATTTCCTCATATTTACATCTAGATATCTTAACCGATTTAGAACATGGCACCTTTTGTTTGAACCCACTCTTTTTTTTTCTTTTTTTTCCCAAGCGATCAAAAATATTAGAACACATGACTGACAGGTGTTTCTTGTTGCCCAGGTGTGTGCTGTTAAATTGATTGTTTAAAGAATTAGTCTCACTGAATGTCTACTCTTGGTTTGCGCCATGAGTATCACCTGTAAAGACCTCATGTGTTGTTAAAAAGGATAAACCAACATGAAGACCAGAGAGAAAAGCAAGCCACTTTGAAGCTGAGAAAAGAGAGAATATCTATCTCAGCCACTGCACAAGCATCAGCCATAACCGATACGACAAGCAGACATGGAACAGGTCGGCCAAGAAAAACAACAGCAGTTGATGACAAACATTGCGAGAGCTGTGAAGAAGTTGCATGTCTCATGTAACTCTGGTCTCATATCAGTCTTTTGATCTCAAACCCATATGTCTTTAGTGCATAAGGCAAAAAAAAGTAGTTTCGGAGGGGGTCGTAACATGTTAAGCGCGTCATCAGAGTTGATTATATTGATCTTATGTTAATTAACTGAATAAGGCATGACTAAAATACAATTAATTATGCAGCACTACAATACATCAACAGTTAAGAAAATGGCAATCCACTAAACACTAAGCAGTCACAATGCAGACAGATTAACCGTATAAAGCAACCAGAGAACGAACATCTATTTTCAAGAGTCTGAACCACAGAACAATAGCTCTCAGGTGGATCGCTGAAAGACTCTCTTGGGTAGTGTCAGATCTTGTGGCATAGAAAAGTAAGGAGTGTGCGTTTTCTTAAGCCCCGATCCTGCAATACTTCACTGTGACTCTTCGGGACCTTTCTCCCTGCTGCACATTAGTTACGTTGTTTTTCCTTTGCGCTAATTAAGGCCAGAGCTCACTCCGTGTCTTCTGCACACCACTTAACACGCAGCCAAATTAGACTAATGAAATTAGTCATGATTTTTCACAAAGAATGGTATTTTCATAGAATTCAAGGGTCAGGGAGTTGGAAATTGCGCACATATTTCATCACAAAAGGCAATTTATCTAAATCAGTGGAGGTGAATCACTGTCTCTATTTTTATCCTCTTCTCCTTACAGCTCTGCCCTCTACGTTTAACAAAAGCACCAGACGTCTGGTGTCACTGTCTCCCAATACATCACGGAGCTCCTCCGAGAGCCGAGAAATGGCACGGACAATCCTCAAAAGTAACACTTAACAATCCTGAACAACAATAGGAAGTAACCAAATTACAATAAATAGAAATCAAAATAAGATCCCCAAGATACAGAGACAGATTCTTCCCCAGAGTTATAACCCTGCTTAATGACACACTCAGTGCATTTACATGGACAACAATAATCCACTCTTAATCCGATTAAGACCATACTTTGTTTAAGAAACTACCATGTAAACAGCAATTTTTAATTACCTTAATCTAATTAAGGTCATACTCGAAGTAAGCAATAATCGAATTAAGACATGTGGAGTACTCCTGTTTTAGTCATATTATGGACGTGTATTACAGACATGTAAACACCTTAATCGCATTATGAACGTCGTGTGAGAGATTTCACTGCATTTTGCGGCAGGACACGATCACTCTCAGCAGTTTTACGGCGAACAAGAGAGTTCAAACCGCATACTTGCCTACTATAGGCCTGTAGTGGGGAAAAATACATGTATCTCGGTACCATAACGAAGACCAACTGTATATTGATACGTGAAATTCTGGAGGGACGTCGGACGGCGTGGCGCGGTGACGTAATGACGCGGGATGTTAATCTAATTATGTTCTATAACGTGTAAAACGGGTACATGAAAGGAGTATTCTGAAAGCGACTCATGTAAACACCTTAATCACAATATTATCTTACTCCGAGTAAGGTCAATAATTCGATTACTGCTGTCCATGTAAACGTAGTCAGTGTACAACTACTTCTAGCACTAGCACAAATACCGTCACTGCAGTAATACAGCACTATACACACACACGCACGCACTCAGAGTTTCGTATAAAGTAGACAAATTGTAACATCATATATTGTGTGTTCGTCTTCTTCTTATATTCTTATTCATATTGTGTAATATGCATTATATTGTAATACAATATGGATTGCAATGTTTGAATATTATTAGAAAAATCCATATTTGAATGATGAAGATCCCCCGTTCTGCTTTACGTAAGTGTATCAAACCTTCCTAAACCTTTTGGTTAACTGCCCATCGCTGTCTGATGTAGGAATGGGCTATGAATAAAGACATGCCGTATATAGGATACTTTATTCTCTTATTATTATTTAAAATAAACTTAGGAAAAGTGCATGTAAATTTCACATTAAGAATTCATCTCTAAGGGTGTGCACTAAATGGATGTCAAACAGCACGACTACCCTATGTAGTGTGCATTTTGTAGCAATTTCACAATTTAAATTAACAAATAAACAAAAAAAAAAAAAAACACCCCTACATTTTTCACACCTTCAAATCCATAAAATTAGAATCAGGTGCTGAAGATCGGGTGCCAGTGATTAGAACCTGCTTAGGGAGTGCAGGTGAAATCGTTCTAATTTATACCCCTCTCATATCTAGTGTCTGGGGTTCCCTTTGTTATTGAGGTGTGAGGTGTCATCATGCCGAGATCTAAAGAGTTCTGTAAGGCCTTCAGAAAAAACGGTTGTGGATGCCTAGGAGTCTGGCGAGGGATTTAAAAAGATTTATTTAAAAAAAATTATTTGAAATACATCATTCCACTGTAAGAAGAATAATCTACAAGTGGTGCAGATTTCAAACGACTACCAGTTTTTCCAGGACTGGCCGTCCCGGCAAATTCAGCCCAAGAGCAAACCGTCTGATGCAGAAGTCTCCAAGAACCCCAAAAATTAATCACAGGATCTGCTAGTGAGTCTTGCAACTGTTGGTGTCAAAGTGCGTGCTTCTACAATCAGAAAGAGATTGCACAAATTTGACCTGCATGTGAGGTGATACAAAAAAGTTCTTTCTGCTGAAGTGGACAACACTAGCTGCTGAGGGTGTACTTAATTTTTCCACAGAAGTATCTCACATCTATTGATATTTCTTCTGAATAAATGATTGAAAAAGCCATTTTTCTTTGTGGTTTTGTTTAAAGATGATCAAATGTTTGCCCGTCCATATATGTCAAAAAAGCCAACAATTTCCATGGGGTGTTTATCACATTTTTTCACATGACTGTATGGTGTATAGAAAGACCTTTTGGGATTTGGATTAATTGTCCTGAGTGGCTTAGCTTTTAAAATAAATAAATAAATAAATAAATAAATCAATCCTGCGAAGACAATATAAAGATGCCATATTTTATGTAGATTTTGTACAAGGTATTTAAAAAAAACTGAGCTAAATATCAGTCTCCTAATGATTTGACAAATCATACATAGTGTGATTTATGTGATACGAAATGATAGGCTCATTCATATTCAACTGCATTCAAAAAATAAATATTTTAATTAAAATTTGAATGCAACGAACTCGACAGCCCTAATTACTTATTGTTCAATCTGCAATTGTGATGGCTAGACAGTCTGTCCTCTGTAGGTTAATTATTGTTTGTCTATTCTCTCTCTCTAGCATTGCAGCTCCTGGTTTGGCCTCGCTCTCTTTTTCTCTGGGAAGTTGTTATTTAGATGGCTTTGTTGTGACGCCTTTGTCCCAATTATTATTTTTCATGGTTAGCTCTTCCTTTGTATGCTTGTTTGTTTTTCAGAATTTCCCTTTTTTTTTTTTTTTGCATCACACTGACCTCTGACTATCCAATCAGATCTTGGCATCTTGATTGTACATAAAATACCAACTTAGTTTTGAACTGCCATGTGGTCCTGCTTTCTTTGTTGTGACCTGCTAAAGTGGTCTGTAAGACATTAGGAGCATCAAATTGCTTACCTCTCTGCTGTTGAATCTGCATCTGCAAAGTGTAGAAGAGAAACATACTAGGTCCCATTCAGGCAGGAAAAGCTGAGAATAGTATATTGCAAAGATTGTGAGAGAGTTTGTGAATTACCTGTCTCTAAAATGACCTGGCAGCTATGGTTGGGTCTGCTGATTAGGTGCTCACACATGCGGTTCGCATCGGATGCGTCGGCCAGGAACTCACAGTTCAAACAAACAAGAGTCAGACTCCTGGAAATCAGATCATTATGAGATCAGACATTTTCTATTACATAACGTCAACTCCAAATATTGGCATCCGTAATGAAAGTGACCACATTGCACAAAGATAATGTTTTATTTTTGTTTGATAATCAAATTTTTTCTCAGGTAGGGCATTTGTTTCCTCTGAAAACACTGGTTACAGAGTTACTGGCACCAGCACTATTAATATTCTCTTCCTGTAGAGAATGTCTTCCTGTAATGTCTATCAAAGCGAAGAATATCTTGGAAGATCCACTATGCAGTCCATTCAAGCTCCTTTATATTCATAGCTTTGCTCAGAGATTTAGTCATTCATTTTCCTTATATTAATCCCTGTGAATGACCTGTTACTATGGAAACTATAACATATCAGAATGAGTGTATTAATATAAACCTGTGATTTGCTTTGTAGCCAGCACTATTGTCAGAGCTGCTGTTATAGAAAATTAATTAACACTTTCTGATTCAAGAAGTCTCCAGTGTTGTGATGTTTTGCCAGCTAAATTGTATTCACACTTGTTCTGACAACCCCCCACCCCCCATTTTCTCTAGATTGTCTCCTGAATTTAGTCTTGGCAATTTCACACCCAAGTTAGGTCTCCTGTAATGATATGACAGCTACTAACTCAGGAGGGTGAAGGCTATGATGTGTTTCTTCTGACACACATGAAGCCAACTGCATTTTTTCAAACTGCTGCTCATGCTGCATCACAGGGCACTAGGACACACTCGAAGCTCTACCCACCCCCTTTTTGCACGCATAAGCTCACAGATGCCCATGGCTGACTAGTGGTTCTGACAACTTCTGACTTGTCATAGCTTAATATGTAGCCTGAGCTAAAGTGTAAAAGTTATTTATTATTTAATCAATAAGTGCTATAGCTTTACTGTAACATGATATATCTAACTCATGTTGGAGTTCTAACTCTAACTAATGATTAAGTCAGGACTGAAAACTTACCGTACACCACGCAGAGGCCTATTCACCTTGCTCAATCGTAGTTTTGAGGAGCTGTTGTGAAACCTTAATGGAACAAGGTATACAAGTGTAACGACACTGGAGTTAAGTCATTTGGACAGCGTAAATCTTTATTTATTTTGAACTCAAATTCAAACACGCTCCTGTCTTTACCTCAACCGATGTCTTCTGAAAGCCTTCTGACAGCTCGTCCGATACTTGCATACAAAACATTTCAGTGATATAGGGTAATGGATGTACGGTTCTGTAACTTCATTTTGACACTCGATGCATTTGTGCACTCCTGGTGTAAGTCTGTGGATAAAGAAGATCGTTTATGTACACTTCTCATACACACTCAAAAAAAAAAATATCATCTAAAATGTCACTATGAAGGTTAGCTCAGCATGTAAAGTAAGGACTCACTTCAAGCCTCGGAGCTCTTTGTTGGGTAAGGTGCGGTTCTTATTGCCCTGGTTTGTCTTTATCCTTCCTATGTTGGAGTTGGACTTGTGAGCAGTCGGTTTAACCGTCTCGGGGCTCGTGGGGACGAGGTTGACATACGACTTGCCAGGAGCAGAGGGACACATCGTAGATCCTCCACTGAGCGAAGCTCGAATTGTCACCTGGGGGGAAAAAAAAACAATGGTGCAGTGAACGGAATCCAAAAAACGCAATAATAATAATTCATACGTTAAAGACAGAACCACTTAACTAAAAAAAAGTGGGCCAAATCATGTAGGGTATACATGCCAAAGCAAAATCCTTTGCCAATAAAAACTTGTGACACATAACAGTTCCATAAAACAGAACCATCTGTTACAACAAATAAATCAGCAAAACATGTCCATTTTTATTTTACACCTGCCATGAAGAAAAATCCACATAAAAAACTTTTGCTTAAGCTCATGGTGACCAGGGGGTGACACATGCATCTGATGAAAACACACAGACAGCTAGGGATGCACTGATCTGAAACGGAGTATCGGTATCTGGGCTGGTATTCGTTCGTATGATACACAGATCAAGGATAAGATTGTATTGTTGATAAGAAAAGTCAGAGAAAAATGGCCAGACTGGTTCGAGTTGCCAGGAAGGATACAGTAACTCACATAACTTTTTACAAACATGGTGAGCAGAAAAGAATCTCAGAATGCACAACACATCAAAACTTCAGGTGGACGAGCTACAACAGCAGACGAACACGTTGGGTTTCACTCCTGCCAGCCAAGAACAGAAATCTGAGGCTATCATGGGCACAGACTCACAGAAACTGGGCAGTTGATGAGAGAAAAAAAATCATCACCTGCTCTTTTTCCAGTCTTCAACTGCCTACAGACCCTTCGCACACGTGATGTTTTTCTTTTTTCACACCACTGTGTGTGAACTCTAGAGACTGTTGTGTATGAAAATCCCAGGAGATCAGCAGTTTCTGAAATACTCAAACCAGCCCATCTGGCACCAACAACCATGCCACGGTTAATGTAACAGATCACATTTTTTCCCTCACTTTGATGTTTGATGTGAACATTAACTGAAGCTCTTGACCTGTATCTGCATGAGTTTATATACAATGCTGCTGCCATATGATTGGCTGATTAGATAACTGCATAAATGAGTAGGTGTACAGGTGTCACTGTTAAAGTAACCAGTGAGTGTATGTCAGTATGATATAGACAAAAATTCCATACTGCATTTATATTGCTACTCACTGTGATTGTGATATGCCTTAAAACAGACTATGTTTTTATTTTTTGTCTTTTTGATCATGCCAGTGCCATGAGCCCAAATCACCCAACAGAAAACTTACTAGGAATTTCTGAGAGGTCAGAATGCACTGAATGCATGCACAATGAATACGGTGATATTTTTTAAGTGTGTATATCAGTATTGTGAACGTCACTAACGCAATAACAATAAACAGTGGTAACGTGCAGTATACGCCATATCATCCCCCCCCCCTCTTGGCCCACTTATTAGCGAGATTGAAAAGTTGCAATAAGGCATGAATGTTTACGCATCACAAACCTTCGTTCCTGGAGGAAGTCCTTCAAGGCTTTTTGGTTTTTTATAAGTCCGATGATGAAGCGCTTTGTGTTCCACTTTCTCCTTGTAGGTGAGAAAATTCAATCTGCACTTTCCACAGCGCTGAATTCCTTTTTTCTGTGAAGAAAATATTACAAATTGTGAATATAAGCACAAACTCACTCGCAGCTCAGTATTAAACAGGTTAGCTTAACCTGGTGACCGTGTCTCTGACCCACATTAGTTAATTATTGTTTATTTTCTGGATTTGAGAGGTGATTTGTTTTTTTTTTGCTCCTTTATCTTGGTTCCTGTTGCTGGAGAAAAAACTCTAAAGGCTAGTAAAAGACAGTAATCCCCACTGTCAGACGGTTATGTATTGCACCAAGGTGTTCGACAGACAAGCAAATCAATCCAAGCTCTGAGAGAGAACCAATAGAGCGACTCACAAGCGAGTTCCACGTTTTGCTGACTTCAGATGTGTGTAGCCTCAAGCCCCCAAACCGAGAGACAGAAACGAGGGCTTCCACCACTGTTTAGGACCTGAACTCTTTCTTACAGCTGAGTCTGACCTACAAATTCAATACCTCCAAAGCCCAGATTCAGTATCGATTTGCGTATGAAAAAAAACAAACAAAAAAACCACATGCAAACTTGATAACACTGGCAGACCAATTTGCAAGCTGATTTACTAGCAGGGTCTACAGAGGATCTGTGTGATTCACATCAGCAAAACAGCACGTCTTGTCCGTGTTTGCATGCTTGCCTTAATGAATATACAAATGGAGGGGGTTTCTACCTTTAAGTGCAAAATGCAGGGTCCTGTCAATGCAAATCTGTTCAATTTGCAACCACCATTTACTAAGTCTGAAAGTCATCTCACGGATAGTGATTATGTGCACAAATTAGTATGATGATGAAAGGTAGATATTAAATTTGTGGAAGACTAAAATGACAACACTTGCATTAGTCTGTATAATGAGGACGCTTATCTGAACTATGCCTTAAATGTCACAAAACATTTTTTTTTAAACATTATTAAACTTATGCCTTACTGTTCCAACACTAATATAGTATTTAAACATAACCTGTGAAAAAGTTTTATTCACATTTACCTTATTAGCATAATGGACACTTGTGTCTTCATGGTTTCAGTTTATATTCATACAGTTTTTCATCAAGTCTCACCACCTTTAAACTATTATACTTCAATTTCAGTTTTCCGTACGGGAAACACTTGTTTTCCACCCCTACTTCGCAGCGGATTCCAGTCACAGGATTATTGTTTGTAAATCGCCTTTAACACATTCACTAACTCCACGTTTTATCTGATTGCACACCAACATTAGTCGGTGTCATTCGGATAGTAAATCAGGGCCGAAGATTTTAAACGTTACCGAATAGTCCACAGATCACAAAACTATGTATTTTAACTAAAAAATGTAACATTTCTAAACCAGAAGTAATTGAATTTTCAGTAGGAATGTCACAATAAGACTCATAAAAATAAATAAAAAACCAGAAGACCATTTAGTATTATCTTATTTGCTCAATGCTAAGCGATTACTCATCCTTCACTTGCATTTTTCTACTTACATCAATTATTAACACAGATGTTAAGCCTAGTTTGCATGTAAAATGTGTTACACCATAATAGAACAGCATTATTATGAAGAGGGCAATTTCCTGCATGTCTAAGCCCAAACTGTGTCTTGAAACCAAAGCCAAAGCTTCCAGACCTGGTGTTTCATGTAATGCTGCATGTACATGTGGGCACTGCGCAGGACTTTAAGGCAGAACGGACAGAGGAGGTCTTTAGTGTTTTCATGGACGGTGCGGAAATGGTTCTCTACATCTGAGAAGAACGACGATCTGTAGTTGCAGACCTGTGAGCAGAAATGCGGCGGTGAGATAAACAGGACATGACGGGAAATGTTCATATGTTAAATATGAAGAGGTCAGAGGTACCTGACAGCCATACGGCATCTCTCCTGGTTTGTGATTGTCCTTCATGTGTTCCAACAGGACTTGTTCTGTCTCAAAGGCCAATTCACAAATCTTACAATTAGCTGAAATGGAGGAAAAAAAAAAAAAAAGACGACAGAAAGGTGTGAAACCATAATATCACTTCGAGCACAACACCCTGGACAATTTTGAGTGTGGTTAATTGCAGGTTGTGTATTGTAAATAAAACTAGAGGCTTAATCTTGTATCCTCGAATGTACTAGTGGCAGTCTAGTGGCTTTCTGTGGGCATATGGGATGGTGCTGGTGGTTTGCGTTGGCATACTGGTGGACTCGTAGGGGCTGTGGGCGCTTTCTATGTGGCACTGCAGCTGGAACGGAGTGGAATACTGCCGGTAACAGTGCTGACACGTAGTGTGACTCTCCCAACTCTCGCTATTCTGCTTCTCCAGCTCCAGATGATGCTTCATGTGATTCATGAACCTGAGAGAGGGGCAGTCAGATACAACAAAAAGGAATGAGAAAAAAATCAAATTAACTGCATTTGCAAGTAATTAAAAAGATAGAAAGACAGGAAGTGGGGGGGGGGGATAAAAGACAGGAAATTAAAGAATAAATGGTCAGAAACTGACAAAAATGACAGAGAATGAAACAAATGAAGGATAAAATACACGTGACAGACAGAGAAAGAAGTGAACGAAACAGATGTAAAGCAAGAAAACAAGCCAGAGGGAGATGGATAAGAGAGAGAAAGGAGGAGAGTAGATGGAGAAACCCTATCATAGAAACAGCATCAGGGACATGTGCGCTGTGTGACATTAATGCCGATGTGAGAGTTAAACACGGGCGAGCGCAGACGGCTGCTGTGTGAGAAACTGAGCTGAGGGGATGCTGTTGACAACAGTGTGCAGACCTAAACATGAGAGGCTTTGATTTGCGCGGAAATCAGTGTTATGCAGATGAACATAGTTCACGCAGGTAAAACCACTACAAAGCGGCTTCTCTTTCAACAAGCAAGCTTTCTTTTCCTCCGCAAAAAAGAGCTGCTTAAAATAGACACAGCAGCCTGAGAACCACCGAAATTCAAATGTTCAAACCAACATGCCCTATTTTCACGATACAAGATGCGACTAAAGATCGTTTAAACATATTAAAAGACACCTACTTTAACCTTCTATAAATCAAATCTGTCCGCCAGAACAAAAGCACCACAAATAGAGCGAACAGCAGGAGCCAACTGGCCGTCACAGCCATTTGGGAATAAAGGCCACGCACTGTTAAATATAACAAACCAAATTACAAAGTCGCTAGTTTAAAAAGGGACATTTTTTAACAGCATGTGGCCTGTATGTGCATCAAAGCACTATTTGGACTCCCAAAGGTTTTCCTAAAGATAAATTAGCACTCATTCTCCTCACGCCTCACTTTCTAAGCATGCATAATAGCCATTATAATACCCACAATTACAGCAAGCTTTTCTGTTTCGCTTAATGATGAGCTGCTCCTCAGGCTGCCTCTAGCCCCCTCTCTCTCTGCTTGCCATCTTGCCCTGATGTACAGCGGCCTATTTTTCAGACGTCGTGTTCTGCTACCTCAGCTCCCCTAATAGGGTTTTTTTTCCTTTTTGCGGGCGAACCGTGACCCTGGCTGCCGGAACTTGGGGTACACGGCAAACATGTCTCCCCATTAAAAGGAGCTTAGCGAGGCTTTTCTCATGCCGTGGCAGAGTGAAGTTATTTAATCACACCAACCCTTCTTACACCAGCCAAACTACCGTCCATTATTCATCTCAGGACCCAGGGGGGAGCGTGAGGGCTGATAATGTCTCATCTATCTACAGGGGGCAAAGCTGTGATGGAGGCTGTAGTCCCCCTCTTCCTCTCAGTCATTCCCTTCCTTTACTACCTGGATCTGCTTCTCGGATCAACTTTAGCGCTAGCACATGCAAAACTCGAGATAATATCGGCATACTTTACCAGTGTGTTAGGGTTTTGTGTCATTCAAGCATGCAACCTTTAATCTGGGATCCATACATTCACATGCAACAAATAACACTTACTAACCTACTTAGTATTCAGCGATCAGGGGTGTAATGGAACATTTTATTTAGCTCTGTTCATGATAGCTGCTGCCGTGAGCTACTAGCAATGTGCTCGGGGAGATTTCTGATGTTATGCCATTTAAACAGTACCTTTAATAGAGATAATGAACATGCAGACCAGAATCAGTGAGCACAAGGTGACTTGCAAGCAAAGTGTAGACACTGGTTATTGTGCAGATCGCAGTGCTTCTGTACTCGCAGATGTGAAGTGCTCTCTCGCAGATGGGGTAGTTTCTCTGTATGTTTGCTTCACTGCTGCA
This sequence comes from Ictalurus punctatus, assembly GCF_001660625.3. Lineage (NCBI taxonomy): Eukaryota > Metazoa > Chordata > Actinopteri > Siluriformes > Ictaluridae > Ictalurus > Ictalurus punctatus. Next base: position 8,634,048 of record NC_030442.2, on the reverse strand, counting down.
GGCATGCAAATTCCTTTGTGTGCGAGCAATTCAGGACACCTTGTGCTCATTTTAGCTGACTTCATTTGCACGGTTACTTCTCTGCGTGTTCGAGTCGACCGCATTCACACTCCATTCATTTTTCCATTATTTTTCCACCGAGTGTCCTATTAAGCTTGTTTTTGTGTTTTCTGTTTTCATGGTGTAGTTTTCTACCATAAACCTTTTCTAAACTTACTCCTGAAAGAGACACATTCTTTGTATCCCAATGTTGCTGTTCATCACAAATGCCGCCGCCGCCACCACCACCACGGCGCACAGACAAACCGTACCTAATGTTGTTCTTGAGGATTTTCAAACAGCTGTTGCACTTGAACGTCGTGTTGGACTTCTGTTCGCGGGCGGCAGACTGATCACCCTCGCATTTCCCGTAGTAAAACTCAGACACCAGCATGATGAGCTTCCCTCGCTCTGCTTCATACAATCGCACTGGCATTGCACCTCGATCTGTCTTTGAGGTTGAAGGAAGGATCGTGTCCACTAAGTTTGGGCAGCAGATCTGAAACATGCAAGAAGAGGAATATCAACTAGGGATGCCAAAGACATCCTTTTCTGTGCCTGAAATAGTAAAAAAAAAAAAAAAAAAAAAAGTAATCACTAGCTTACCTGCATGTGAGTTTTTAATGGGTCCATCAAGTTAAAGTGAATGTGACATTTGGGACACTTCCTAGGCAAGGGGCTCTCGTTCTCTGTTGCAAACAAAATTCTCTTGCTGAATAAAATAATTTGTGGAATACAATGAAAATGTGTCAAAACAATACAGCGAATGAACACAAACCCATGTCAATTTTAGTTCTTTTAGAAGGGCCGTTGTTCGACTCAGGCAGCGTGCTACGTTTCATTTTTCCATTATCTGTGGTCCAAGACAAAGTCATGAGAGAAGAGAGAGAGACAATTAGAGACTACCTTCAGCATAAATCATATAATAATCTATCATGTACATATATACACACCCCGATTGTTCACAGTTTGTAGAGTAGGTGGGAGGAGTTTGGAAGAGCTCACTGAGCTTGATTTGCTTTGAGGGCTGTGCTGGATAGAGTGTGGGCTGGCCCTGGAGTGAGACTGGGTGGAAATGTCAGCAGGGCCCTGGACGTTAGACAGTGTCACCACGTTGTTTTGGATTAACTGCACTTGGGGCCGGTGGATGACACCTGGCATAGGTTTAGGCGGTGCAGTGACCTGCTGCACCATCGGCTGACCTGCTGTATTTTCACAAATTCATAACGAAAAAACGGCCGCCCTGAGCTTAGCTGGCTTCATAACGTATTTGTTACATTTTTAATATTCATATGTGAAAACAGATTCTTTTTTTTTTTAGATTATTTTTAAGTAGATACTGATCAAATTTAATTTAGAGAACAGAATGATAGCAATAAAGCAAGTTTTCATAACCTAGGTGCTTTTTTAACCACAGAAATGAAATGGATATTGTTTCAATTACTCAAAGCAGATCTTTTAAGCACAGATCCAGAGATGCTGCATACCTGGCACAATAGTGAACGACGTTCCTTGTGGATACTGAGTTGTGATAAACGATGAGTTATTATTATTGAGGTTTTGTGGTGACGCCACTATATAACCCTGAAAAGAATAGAAAACACACACACACACACACACACACACACACACACACACCCCCAACGGGGTTCAGCACCGAGCCTGAACAAAACCCATTTTGAGGTCATAAGGTTCAATCCATGTCAAATCACTGAAGCTCGCCATCATTTAAAATTTTAAACAAAAGAAACAATTATAGTAATACAAAAATTATACTGTACGTCAGCGGCATGGATTTAAGAGGCTTTAGTTTAAGGTTCTGGTGGTTGTTTTAAATTCCACTGACCCCTAACACAACTGGAAGAACAATGCCTAGCTCAAACACGAACCACTGTTTAGGTTTGGACACAGATGTTACGTGTAATTTGAGTCATACATTGTTAAAATGACTGCTTAGATGATTTGTAAAAATGTGCTTATGGTGCAAAGAATTAACATTTGTCGCATTTTATTTTATTTCTCATTAATCTCCTCATTATTTCATACGAAGTAATATGAAACATGCAACGCTTTGTTTTAATAAGATATGCTTAACAACAAAAAAAATGGCAGCTTTTTTATTTAAAATTTTTGCTATCCTTTGCGTAATTCTATTTATTTATTTGGTATTTAATTGATGCTTTTAAAAACTGACTGTAAAACAAGAAGCTAATGAATTCTTTTGCAATTCTTGCAATTCATTTTAAAATAGCTAAAATGCTAATATTTCACTGTAAAGGACACCAGACACAACCATTAAAATGCTGCACACACATGATGTGCATAGGGAATGGGACATTTTAGAGAATGATGCATGTGAGATGGGCAGGTGACACAAATCAGGGAAGAAAGCGAAGCACACGGATTGAGCAATCCAAGAAATGCGGACCAAGGGAGCAATCCAGGGGGACACAAGTCACTGGGAATGATGTGGGGGATGAAGATCCAAAAAGTGACATGGCAGGACATGGATTGGGGAGTGACCAAGAAACAAAGATCAGGGAGCAACCCAAGGAATACCATTCAGGGACTGATGTAAAGGACACAGATCATGGAAATAAATTGGGGACGGGGACTGCGCAGGAACTCAGAGAACATGGACTAGGAATGACACATGGACAGAGATCATGGGAAAATGGACTGGGCAGCGACGTGGGGAATGGGGATCAGGCAACAATGAAGAGGACAGAAACAGGTAGCAACGTAGAGGGTAGGGATCGGGCAGCAAAGTGGGGGACAGGTATCAATGGGGGACGGGAATCGAGTAGTAACACAGGGTTTGAGTAGCAACATGGGATCGAATTGCTACACGGGGAACGTGGATCAAGTAGTGACACGGGGGATGGGGATCAAGCAGCTACAGGGGGACAGTGATCCAGTAGTGACAGAGGGAATAGGGTTTACGGAGCAAAGTGGGAAATGGGGATTAGGCAGCAGGGGGTAGAAATCAGGCCACGAAACAGGGAGAACAGGTAGCAATATGGAGGGTAGGGAAAGCAACACAGGGGACCGGGATCAAATAGCAACCCAGGGATCGAGTAGTGTTACAGGGGACGGATGCAATGTAGCAATGTGGGGGGGATGGTGATCGAGTAGCATTACAGGGGGCCGGGGTTCGAGTATCGATACTGGTGATGGGGATCGAATAGTCACATGGGGCACTGGGATCAAGTAGAGGCACAGGGGATGGGGATTGAGCATCAACACAGGGAATGGGGATCGAGTAACAAACTGGGGAACAGGATAGCGTTGGACATGGTGGACAAGGATCAAGTAGCAACAAAGGGTATGAAGATCATATAGCGGCCCAGGGACAGAGATCGCGTAGTGACACAGGGGATGGGGATCAAGTATCAACATGGGGTATGGGGATCAAGTAATGACGTAGGAAGCTGGGATCAAGCAGCAACATGGGGGATGGAAAATAGGTAGTGACACAGGGGATGGGGATCGAGTAGGGACACTGGGGGCAGGGATTTGGTCAACACATGTAGCGGAGATCAGGCAGCAACACAAGGAGTGGGGATCAGGTAGCAATGCAGGGTCCAGGAATCAGGAAGCGACACGAGTAATAGGGACTGTGTAGCAACAAGGGGGGACGGGGATTATGCTGCATATCAGGGAGTAACACAAAAAACAAGAATCAGGTCAGGGGCAACTCGGAAAGTGGCCTGGATGGTATATCAGGGGACATGGAATTTTGACATTGCATAGTATAGCATCTAATCCCATAAGAGAAAATTGAACATGCCATTATAAAATATGACTATTGCACACATACTGAAGATCAAAACCTTGCTGATCCTTGTGTAACTAGAAAGCTGACCTACTAACAACAGGAGGACATGAAGCAAAGTGTAAACAGTGGACATCAATGTGTCTGTACCTGATTATTGATGATGATGGGCTGAGGGGATACGGTGTTTAGTAATCTGGGTCCAGCCTGCAGTGGTGCTGATTGGGAGCTGACAGGGATGAAGACTGGCTGTGATGAACCTCGGACAGTGACTTGAGGAGACTGTTTGGCAGAGTTTATCTGAGGCTGACCAGACTTTTGGGGTGAAGTCAGTGTAGTGACCCGTTGGAATGTGACATTTTGTTGGTTACGCTGATGGCCAACACCTAAACAGCATTCAAATAAAACTAAATGTACTGCATAAAGAATATCTGCAGGTACAGATTAGCCAAACTTATGGACAGTTTTCAACAAGTATTTGTGACCTTTTTTCAGCTACTTTTTTTTTTTGTAGTGATGCCATATGAAAATTGCTGACCAATACTGACAAAAGATACATTTTTAAATACAGGCGGTTTTGTAGTTCACCTTATGTGGGATTACAGCACACACAGTCGGGTTCATAAATATTTGGACAGGGACACAATTTTCGTTTTTTCGCCTCTGTACACCACCACAATGGATTTGAAATGAAGCAATCAAGAAGTGACTGAAGTATAGACTTCCAGCTTTAATTCAAGGGTTTAACAGAAATATTGCAATAACCGTTTATGAATTACAGCCACTTTTTGCATAGTCCCTCCATTTTCATAAGCACAAAAAGTAATGGGACAATTTACTGATAGCAGTTTCATGGCCAGGTCTGGTCTGTTTACTCGTTATTTCATGACATTAAGGAGATAAAAGCTGAATTTGAATTTGCTGGCTGAAAGTCTGCACTTCAATCGCATCTTGACTGCTTCATTTCAAATCCGATGTGGTAGTGCACAGAGACAAAATTACTGTCCAAATATTTATGGACCCGACAGTATACAAGGTTGGATATTTTATTTTTTTGACAGCTCCCCATCAAACTAACTGAAAGACTCATTCTGAAATACAGACAAATACATTCCTCTACCCGAACTTGTAATTATTTTGAATTGTGACAGGTGAACGGCTCTTTATCGAAATATAACTATACAGTGGATTCAAAAAACGAATAATCAGCTTAACAATGTTTACTTTTATTCAGAGAATAACTCTTTTCAGTTTCAGCCAGCTCATTCCCATAGCGACCAGAAGCAGTTGTTTCCTGTTTTTATGCTGATGTGAATTAAATTGAGTCATCTATTCGGGTAAATTGATTTTGTACTCTATATACACGTATACTAACATACATAATTCAGCGATTATTATCTGCCGAAACAAATCCATACAGCAGACAATTTGTTAGCACATGGCCTATGCATCATTACATCTGATTGGCATGAAACAATCTGTGCTGACTTGCAACTGTTTCTACTGATTGTTGGCTGATAAATTATGAATACCATCCATCCATCCATCTTCTATATCACTTATCCTACAGTGACGCAGGGAACCTGGAGCCTATCCCAGGGAGCATGGGGCACAAGGCGGGGTACACCCTGGACATGGTGCCAATCCATCACAGGGCACTATCACATACACATTTACACACCCATTCATACACTATGGACACTTTAGACATGCCAATCAGTCTACCATGCATATCTATGGACTGGGGAGCAAACCGGAATACCCAGAGGAAACTCCCGCAGCACGAGGAGAACATGCAAACTCTGCACATACAAGGCAGCGGCGGGAATCAAACCCACACAGCCCTGGAGGTGTGAGGCGAACGAAACCTACAAATAAATACAAACAAATCTATTGTAGAAGAAATTAAACCATGGCAATGTCCATACCTGTTCTGGTGTTAGGAGTTGGCTTGGAGCTGCAGATTTCCCCTACAAATATCGGTTCATCATCATCGTCATCGTCATCATCAATCAAACTGATTTCTGGTATTGCCCTCTGCCATGGCTCCAACTCCTCCTCCTCACATTCCATAAACAGCTCAGACATGCTTGGACCTAGAATGTAAACGACAGTGACTTTCCCTCCAGTGAGACGAACCTTCAGCAAACATTCACTCCATCTTCAGTCAGCCCTTTATCCTGTTTAGAGTCATGGTGGAGCTGGAGCATATCCTGGGAACACTTGGTGAGTAGGGCTAAAACATACAGGATGTGATGCCATGCACACACACACACACACACACACACACACACACACACACACACACACAGAGGCACTCATTCATACCTATGGGCAATTTAGCATAGCCAATCCACCTACCCCAGGCTGTACTCGGGATCAAAATATTAGTCACCTGTCAATTCTCCATTTTCTCTCCAATTTGGTCAAATGCCATTTCACACTTCTTTCCAATATGGTCACTTGCCCTATCATGACACCTACCGACCGGGTACTTCTCCAAGACGCATGAAGCCAGCCAACCACTGCATCACAGAGTAGAGTAACACACTCAGAGGAAATCGCTATCAAACCTCTTCCGCATACACGAACTCACAGACGCCCACGATTGGCCAGTGCTGCTGTACCTGACAGTAGAGATGCTCCAATCAGTATTTTTGCAGCTGATACCGATTAACGATTTCTTGTCATCATGATCAGTTGATCCCAATCGTTCAAGCATTATATAAGTGATATGTAAGCTTTCTGTTGACCGTCACTGTTAACCTTTTTTTTTTCCAGATAAAGTAATACCACAGACGCTGCCTTGGTTATATTATTTACAGTACTGTTGTAGATTGTTTTTTTTAATTGAGAATCAAATAAATAAGCACAACAAATATTCATTTTACAATGTACTTTTAAAATAGGCCTTTAAAAATACACGACAAATGGCAAATTTTTCATTGTTTCTTGAGACGTCGTAATAATTCCACACTGGTGATGACATGACTGCAGCGCTAAAGTTTAATGTCATCATGTGTGTTATGTCCTCGCATGTTTCACGTCACCAAATTGCGATCGGTTAGTGAGATCGGCCAAATTTAGAGACTACCGATTGAGTCATAGAATGTGATTATCGGCCGATACAGATTGGCGGCCGATCAACCGGAGTATCCCTACCCGACAGGTGAGTGTATGCCATCCCTCCCATGAAGGGAGAACAGGCAAGTTTTCCAACCTAATTCCCGTAAATGCATGGTGTTTACCATAAAATCCCGTATGTACACTCACTCCAGTTTATACTGCAGCTGGACTGACTGCACTCTCAGAGCCTCGTGAGAGCTAAACCAAGGTCAGTTGAGAACCGATCATTACTGCTGATTGGGTAGTCTTGGGTAGGAATGAAATTTTCTCTGCATAGATGACTACATTATACCACTACATTATCAGCAAATCACTGTTTCCAAATTGAATTTGCCAACAGGCAATGTTAAGAAGTGTTTAAAAAAAACCCAAAACTCCTGCACTCCAGTCCTCTGTGTCCTCATACACTACACTCACTGGTCACTTTAATAGAAACTCCTGTACACCTGCTCAATCCGGCAGTTATCCAATCAGTCAATCATGTGGCAGCAGCACAATACATATAATCATGCAGATACAGGTCAAGAGCCTCAGTTACCCTGCACAATTTGGAGGTGGAAGGAAACCGAGGAGGAAGAACCCAGAGGAAACACATGCGGAGAGCATGCACAGAAACTCAGGCTCGTACTGGGAACCTGGAATGCTAAGGCTGCAATACTATCTGCTGTGTCACCGTGCCACCCACTTCAGCTGACAGAGACTTGCAAGTGAAGCAAGATAGATTATTGTTGTCTTTAATTGAAACAGATGATGTGTGATTGGTTCCAGACAGCTGGGTTTGGCAAGCATAACACCTAAATGATAGATATATCTCCAATGATCAAGGTTTAAGGCTACCAATTCTGGACAAAAGTTAGTTACATTTTATTTAGCGCTTTTCTAGACACCCAAACAGCTTTACATAGTATGGATGGGGGAAATCTCTTCAACCACCATAGTGGGCCAGAATGCCCACTGCACACCAGCTACTAGTGGAGAGGAGAGGAGAGTGATGTAACCAGTTCAGGGATGGAGATTATTAGGGGGCCATGATAGACAAGGGCCAATTTCACCAGGTCACCGGGGTTATAACCCTAATCTTTCATGAAACGTGTCCTGCGATTTTTAATGACCACAGAGAGTCAGGACCTCGTTTTAATCATCCAAAGGACAGTGCTGTGTTTACAGCATAGTGTCACTATAGTGGGGCATTAGGCCCCACAGAGACCACATGGTGAGCACCCCCTGCTGGCCTTGCTAATACCACGTCCAGCAGCAACCTTAGTTTTCCCCAGGAGGTCTCCCATCCAGGTACTGCCCAGGCTTAACCCTGCTCAGCGGGAAACCAGGCGAGAGCTGCAGTGTAATATGCCTCTAGCAGATCTGAAGAGAGACAGAAGAGAGACAAAAGAGATCATCCATCCAATCATCTGATCATCCATCCAGCCATCCCATCCTACACAGGGCTGCAGTCGAGCCTATCTTAGGGAACTCGGTGCACAAGGCAGGGGGACACCCTGGGCAGGGTGTCAACCCATCGCAGGGCACAATCAGCCCACAATGTACATCTTTGGACTTGGGAGGATACCGGAGTACCCAGATGAAACACCAGAAGCATGAGGAGAACATGCGCACACACACGGGCCGGAGGCTGGATTTGAACCCCCAACCCCAGAAGTGTGAGGAAAATGCTAACCACTAAGCCACCGTGCCTCTACAAAAGAGATCACTGATCTCTTATTACTACAATCGTTAAAAGGGAAAATGGACAATAACACTGAGTATAACAGCCCCACATACTTTATTAAATACAACATCTACTTCTTAAAGAAACTTGCTATAACAGTGTGGAAGTTGATGGTTCAATGACACATTTTTTAGGACAGATTTCCAACACTGATCCTGGATGAGCTGCTGTCCTGCTTATTTCAGTGATTTCCCTGCTCTAACACACCCACTTCAACACACAGGAAGGACTGATTAGTTGAATCATGCGTTTTGGGGAACAGAGAAAAGATTAAAATGTGCAGGATAGAGAGTACTCCAGGACCAGGACCGGGAACCTGTGCTCTAGGATACAATGCGACTCTGCCGCCCATATTTAGCTCCGAACAGCTCATTTGGCTAAGAGACAGTAAATTGTCTAAGGACATGACTAGGTTGACGTATAACAGCATGACAATTATATTATAATATATAAGAAGCAACATTATACGTTTAACCACATCTGGCAAATACTGCGTCTGCACCCAAACTAAATAGCTAACAAGCTAAATCGCTATTTAGGGTTGATTTATTTCCTACCCTTATTATGACAAACCCCGCCCACTGTGCAGTGACTGGTCGATCGACAGCAACCTGCGTAATGGAGAACAGACTAACCAATCACAGGACAGAATGAGAGCAGTACTAGCCAATCAGGGGAAAGGAGGTAGGTTTTATCGGATATTGGGTGGGGAAAAAAACTATTGTGTTGTTAGCAAATCACAATAGCTAGCTAAAACCAAACACAGGCTAGCCAAGCTGGCTAAGCTCAGTTAGCATTCTGAGATATAACACGTTCAGCAGGCATGCAAAAAAACACGTATTGCTAGAACACATGCCGAAATATTAACTGTGCATCTGAATGATGGCACTTGCGCTTACCTGAAACACAGCCCGTTTACAAATCACATCGGAGGTAGTTCAAAGAAACAGGCATAGCTACTAGCATGAACAGCCCCGGTGCCTGATGGGAAAATAGAGGAGGAGGGTTTTTTTTTGTTGTTGTTGATGCACCAGACGCCGCACGCACGCTAGCTAACGCGCGCGCGCTCTCTCTCTCTCTCTCTCTCACACAAATCTGGCTATTCCTCTGTATTATTGTATCATGTATCATTGTCCTTCTGTCTAAAACCACTTGAACTTAAGTCTCACTGGCCCCCTGTCTTATATCTTGTTGTCTCGCGTCTCGTCCCTCTGACTCAAGTAGTCACTGTCTCACGCCTCATCCCTCTGTCTCAAGTCTCTCTGTCCCCCTGCCTCACGTCTCATCCCTCTGTCTCAAGTCTCACTGTAACCCATCTCACGCCTCGTCCCTTTGTCTCAAGCCTCACTGTCTTATGTCCCCCTGTCTCACATCTGGCTGTCTCTCTCTCTTACGTCTTGCTATTACTTTGTCTCATGGTTTTATGTCCCTCTGTCTCAAAATTATTGTCCCAATGTCTCACCTCTGACTGTCCTTCCGTCTCACATCTCATTGTCCCTGTGTCTCACCTCTAGCTTTCCCTCTGTCACAAATCTCACTGTCCCTCTGTCTTATGTCTCACTGTCCCCTTGTTGCATGTCTGCCTGTCCCTCTGTCTCAAGTCTCATTGTACCTCTGTTTTATGTCTCGCTGTCTCTCTGTCTCATGGCTCGCTGTCCCTCTGTCTCATGAATTGCTGTTACTCGGTATCACATCTGGTTAACCCTCTGTCTCACGCCTCACTTCCTCTGTCTCACGTATGACTATCCTACTATCTCATCTCTGCTGTGTCTCTGTCTTACATCTTACTGTTCCTCTATCTGACATCTCCTGTTCCCTGTCTCATCTCTTTCTATCCCTCAGTCTCATGTCTACTGTTCCTGTGTCTTATATCTGGCTGTCCTGCTGTTTCTGGGCCTCATGGCATGCTGTCCCTCTGTCTAAAGCATATCTGCCACTCTACCTCATGTCTCATGTCCCTCTGTCTCACTCTTTACTATCCCTCAGTCTCATGTCTCAATGTCTCCATCTGGCTATCTTGTTGTATCATGTCTGTTATCCCTCTGTCTAATTTCTGCTATCCTCTGTCTCTCATCTGGCTGGTTGTCTGTCTCACTGCTCCTCTGTCTCATGTCTCACTGTTCCTCTTTCTCATGACTCTCTGTCTCATGCCTTACTGTCCTTCTGTCTCACATTTCACGGTCCCATCTTTTTGCTTGCTATCCCTCTGCCTCCTGTCACGCTGTTCTCTGTTTTATGTCTTACTGTTACTTTGTCTCATGTCTCACTATGCCTCTGTCTCATGTTTTGCTATCCCACTATCTCACCTCTCATTATGCCTGTGTCTTACACCTTGCTGATCCTCTGTCTTTTGTCTTGCTGTCTCTCTGTCTCACCTCTCTCTGACCCTCTGTCTCGCTGTCTTTCTGTGTTATGCTTTGATGTCCCTCTGTCTCACGTCTCACTCTTCCTCTGTCTCATGTCTCAAGTTCTCCATCTCAATGTCTCCATCTGGCTATCTCATTGTATCATGTCTGCTATCCTTCTGTGTCATGTCTTGCTGTTGCTCTGTCTCACATCTCACTTTTCCTATCTCACCTCAGGCTATCCCTCTGTCTCATGTTTTCCTGTTACTCTGTGTCTTAGCTTACTGTCCCTTTGTCTATCATCTCACTGTCCCACTGTTTCACATCTGTCTGTCTCACATCTGGCTGTACCTCTGTCTCAAGTCTCATTGTCCCTCTTCCTCATGTCTGGCTGCCCTTCTATCTCGGGGCTCGCTGTCTCTCTGTCCCCCTGTCTAATGTCTCAGAATGTCTAGTCACGATAAAGCTTTTGTGGACAAAAATGGTGGGAAAATCCTTACTATAATATTCTTAGTGATGGCCAATTTTGCTTATTTGTGACCAAAGACAGCTGAAAAACTAATTCTGACAGTATCATAAATTTTAGAGCAAAATCTCAGAACGTTTTTAGTGTGTCTAATAGGTGCAATATTGCACTGTGGGACTATTTTCAGAGGATCTATCATGCCATTTGATGCACAGCACAGTGCACATAAATTAAACATAACTAACGCACGTCTGCCCCATGATTAGATACAAATTTTATTTTCACAATCTCATAAAGTGTAACACATATCGAGCTTCGCCTTTATAGGATAGTGTGAAGCAACTTTTAGGCCCCAGCTGCATCACTCACCTGCCCTCTTCTGTCGATTTGTCCAACAGGTGGCACTATGAGGTTTCTCAAAAATAAAGGGAAAGCACCTTCCATTGTCTGTGAATGATCATTAAACGCACTATGTTGTGCTTTCATTCAAGAAAAAGAGAGGGCATGGGTTTTTCTGTACATTCGTAAAAGCGGCAAAAACGATCCAAATTATATTTAAAAAAAAAACAACAACAACAAGCAGTTGGTTGTTTAATGACAAATCTAAAATTTAGCCTATCTGAGTGTAATAGCTGATGTACATTAGGTTTGGTGTTAAGTATAAACCAAAATAAATAGGCTATCGAAATAAATTGACAGCATTATTGTTTTGTCTTTTTTTTTTGTCGGAAATCCTCAGAAAGTAATTCCAGATCCTATCCTATCCCTTAGCCTGAAATATCTGCAATCAGCTGTCTGTTGTTCAGGCTAGAGATTTAAAGCATCAAGCTGAAATCGGCAACTTCATGTTCATTGTCTTTGCGATCAATTAGAATAAATCCAGCTAATCACAAAGCATGCATTGAAGTTTTCACTTCATTGTCGGTGTCATTATTAAATCGATTTGTTTAATCCAGGAGTTAGACCTTCTAGTTTTTTCTTTGCTTTTTTTTTTTCCATACACTGTCCTACAGCGGAAGAAAAATAGTCCCGGTTGCCTATAAAACACCACACTACTGTACTAAACCATTTATATGTGGTTGTGTCCTATTGTTGCATACTAGTTAGTACAGTAGTATTTAGTTTGGGATACAACCCCTCTATTCAGCCATCTACACCCACCGGTGGAACTGTTTAAATCCTGCTTTATCGAGGCCAATAATCAGCTGATAATAGTGAAAATTTTGTATGTGTTAAGTATTTATTTTCTCTGTTTTTCAAGCGTAGAGTAGCTTAGCCTACTGGCAATATAATAACCAAAAGAGCAGACAAAAGATGTGTTTGGAGGGGATTGGGGCAAAGCCAAACCAAGGGGTTGGTGTATTTGTTATTAATTCACAACAGTTATATCTGTTTCTTAATTCATTATACTCAATGGTTAAAGTTATATCAAAGTAAGGAGGTAAACTGTAAATAAATAAAACTTGTCACTCGGCCATAGCAGCAAGGTTGTGTGCGACTTTCTGGTTTGTCTCAGACAAACTCGAGGCGCATCACTACCTCCGTGGAGCTGGCGGAGGGATACACTTTTTTAACGTCATCGGTGTGCTTAGGCTCTCGCCAAGGCAAAAATGTCTGCCTAAGGGAAACTCGCAACTTACCCAGAGTGGATATTTTGCAAAAAAAAATTAATTACCCAGATATCGACTTCGCTGTCCTTCAGACGCGAATTAGAGAAAGCTACACTCCCATTGCCACACCGACCGCCCCTAGTCGGATTTTAAACACGAAAAAAGGTAAAATTATTGCAGCGAGTTTGCAAAGGTTTGGGACTGGCTGAAAGAAGTTGGGATACAGAAAGACTGGAGCTGTTATGGACTGAATGGTCGGCATTTGCTTTACTAATGTCAAATTTCTAGTCTTACTTATTGCTATTTAGATGGAATAGAAACATTAGGACTTTCATTGTTTGTTTGGTGTCATTTTTATTTATTTAGACACGATACAGCCTGACGGATAATTGTTTAAAGCGCGACCAGCGCATTTGCAAACTAAAGCCACTCTGCCTTCATGTAACAGAAGTCGCAGATATTGTGCTGTAGGTTTCCTTTTTAACGGCTAACCGGTAACTTGTGTCATTGTAGGTGTTTTATCAAGTATCCATTCACTACGGTGGTGCTTTTATCTGTCAGTTTATCTCTGTATCATGGCATGCTTTTTATGTTTTAAGCCATTTAATAATGATGCTGTGTGTCTAGGTCTCGTCTGTGACAGTAAGCTAACCAACCATTCGAGCCTCTCGCCCCTTTTTCTGTCTTTAACTCCAAATTCCCCCCCAAAAAATATTTTTCAAATCTCTGTCTGGGGTATTAAATAAAGCTTCCACGCTTTATTAGTAAAAAAAAAAAAAAAAAACGACACGTTTGAACCTACAAAATTGTAAACTGGAGAGTAATAATTGGCTGTAAGGTTATACGCCGCCATACAGGCTGCAATACTTGGTGAGGTTGAAGAGTGTGGCTAATGTTTGTGCTAGCAGGTTTGTTTAATACATTAAAGAGGAAACAAATGAGGGGAGATGAAAATAACCGGGGGGAAATGCGAATAAGTCGTTTGGTTTATGTTTTAAAAGCTGTCAGAAAGTCATGAAGTTATATTTTGAGTTGAAAGTGCGTCCTGTAGGCTAGTGTGTGCTGTGGTAATTGTTCAGAAGGCATTAAGTGTCATTTGTATTAGCAGTGCTGTGGTGGCTAGCAGTGCAGCTGTACACACCGAAGTGATGTTTGTTTTTGAGTGTTTGGGTGTAATTTGTTTTTATTTATTAGAGTTGTAGGATCGTAAGGATGAATCCTCAGCAGCGGATCGCCGCTATCGGGACGGATAAGGAGCTGAGTGACCTGCTGGATTTTAGCGCGGTAAGCCACTCTGGGTTACTTTATCAGGGCTTTATCTAGTTTAGCAAGAAGATTTAATTCGTTTGAAAGGAAATAACGAGTTGATATGGCGTTAAAAGTGCTGGGTCTTTTTACGTCGGGACACGAGTCAAGCTTGTTATGTCCTGCGCATTGTTTACAAACGGATCAGGTGCTGGATTAAAGTCGGCTGGTGTGATGTGTGTGAAGAGTTCATCATGAGAGCTTTTTCTATAAGACTTAATGATTCCCTGATTTTATTTTTTGTATCGATGATCGTTTTCATATCATTTTATGAAACATTCATGCTGGATATAGAGATGATGAAGTGGTTAAATCTGAGAGATGCACTTAATGAAAACAAATGAGTACTACAGTGAACCTTTCACTTGGAAACATGGCTGTAGTTGACCTTTTAAAATGGTTTAAGTACATGCATTAGTTTGTAGAATAAAGCTTTAAAGGTGCGCTCCAGGGAGAAGTAAGACACCGTACCCTTTTTCTGCGAGTGTTTACACCAGAAGAATACACCAGAATGTTTCCCACCCCCTGTATTTTTATATGCCCAACACTATAATTCAATGACTGAAAAATTCTGGTCCACACCAGGTTTCTCCTGTATCAGCTGTGCTTGTACATTCGCGTTAATGTTCATGTCATGTTTTTTCCAACCCTGCTTTTTTTTTCCTTTCTTTTCTTTTTCTTTTTTTTTTTTTTTAAATAAGCATGATTTAAGAACTGAAAACAAAAGTCCACAAAATTCATCTGTCTTATTCTAGATGTTTTCGCCGCCGGTGAACAGTGGGAAAAACAGGCCGACGACTCTAGGGAGCAGCCAGTTCAGTGCATCAGGTACATCCTTTCTGAATTTGAAAAAATGTGAATATGTCTGGCTTTGTGCATTCACGTGCGCTGAGGTGCCTTACAGTGTGGTTTGATTGCTGTCGGTAATCCTGATTGATTCCAGATGACACTGAAGGTGTTTCAGATTTTAGTGAGTTGGGGTTAATGAGGAGTCAGTGCAGGTTCTGTGTGTGTGTGTGTGTGTGTGTGTGTAAGGCATCGCAGCCTGGAGAATGCATTTCAAGCTTCACCTGGAACCAACATCGAACCTGGGTTGTAAATATGTCCGTATTTACAGTGCCTTATTTAGTGTCAGAAGTGGATGTTATAAAAGTTTCATATGTTTCACGAGTTTTATTTATGCTTTTCATAGCATAATGAAACACAAGCTTTCAATTCCACTTTTATCTATCAAGCTGTGCAAGATGTAAAGTCGCAGCACTTTTGAATACTCTGGGTTTTTTTTTGTTTTTTTTTTTGTCCTGTAATGCAAACTCTACTGGTTATGAATTTAATTATTTATTTTTAAAAAAAATTCTCAGATTCTCAAAAATTTTATTTAAACAAATAGGTACTGTCATGTCTGTAAAAACATCTGTAGCAGTGTATTTGGTGTGAATTGTTCACTTCCTTTCATACGATGGCCCAATCTGTAATGGCTGAATTAGAATTTGTAATGGAGAGTAAAATTTATTCAATCAATATTTTAATTATAATGAATGACAGAGCATTTTATGTATGTATGTATTTATTAATTTATTTTATATGTGTATATTCACAGTCTGTCTTACTTTTTGTCTCTAAGAATAATATTTAACAGTTTAACTGGTTCATTAAAAAAAGTAAAATAATAAGTCAAAATAATCAGATTAGCTCGTATCTAAAGACAAATTGGCTATTTCTGGTGATTGTCGTGTTTTTGTTTACACATGTTTATATAATTGTGTAGTTTTACTTCACGTTGGTTGGTTTTAATGCTTGTAATAAAGTCTTATGTAAAATAATAATAATAAGTAGACACCACCATTAAACCAATGCAAATATTTTAGCTTTCAGTATCAGTCAAAAGTTTAATAACTTATTCTAGAAATAAATAATAGTGAAGACACTTAAGTATGAAATGACACTTTCAGAGTTGTACGATGACCAAGAACGTGTTCCACAAATGAAAACGCATGAAATCAAAGTCTCGGCGTCTCTGAGCAGCTCGCAAGAAGCCGAACGGGACGCTTTTGTAGCAAAGTTCCCGCATGCTGAGCACACGCTGGCTGTTTTTACTCAGTCCTAAATAAAAACGACTTGTTGGAAGGCATTTAATAAAAATAAATCAGACTTTTAATTGTTTTGTAAGCAAACTCTTCCATGGCTTTAACTTTGCTGTTTATATTTGTCATCAACTTGTAAGCATACGATCAAAACGTCACACAGGTGCATCCAGGCTTATAACTGGTACTGTGTATTCTGCTCTGTATGAATTGCAGCACCTGCCAGGAGGGCCAAAAAAGACGTATAGTCGGGAAAATATGGTTCTCTGCACATTATTTTTCAATTTATCTCAATAAATCTCCATAGACCTCGATGGTGCTCCTGCATCTGATGAAGTTAGTGTTTGGGGTCACTGGCTGAATGTTTCCTGCTGTAGGCTGGAGTGTGATTAGTCTCGTCCCACTGTCAGATTAAGGACTTCAGTGTGTGTTTCAAGTCCTGTTTGCTATAATATACTACCGCATGTTTTATATTTATATATATATATATATATATATATATATATAATGTATATGTATGTATGTGTGTGTGTATGTGTGTGTGTATATGTATATAATACACACGCACATTATTTATATATATATATATATATATATATATATATATATATATATATATATATATATATATATATAAAATACACACGCACATTATTTTTTATATATATATATAATATTTGTGTATATATACACACATGCATCTATGTTTTAGTTTAACATGCAGCACAGAATTCTTGGTGTGTGGTGTCAGAATATTATGAAAGGTTTTTTATTTACAAAGGTGATTGTCGACTCTTTTATTTGTTGCTCTGATTGTAACGTCATTAAATTAGGTCCATTTCTGCCCTTCACTGCTGTTGCAATATTCTTTTGTAAAGCAAGATATGTTGCTGTCCTCTGTCTGTCTGCTCATTAATATAATCTAGTATTAAAGTATCCATACCATGATTATGACCCAAATGGCAGCGAGAACATACTGTCTGATTTCTAAACTAGGAGACTTTGTGCAAAACGCTTTTGTCGTCGTTGTCTTTAGACGCCGACTCGGATGAATAAAACAGACACCATTTTTTTGATTGACACCACACGACTGTTTTGCGAGCTGCTTTGGGATTACCCCGTTCATGAAAATGCATGCAGCATGTTGAGTTTGTTCATGAAAGGCTTTTCCTGTTCAGCTGAAAGGAAATATTTGGTACCTTTTATGGTTAGCTTTCACCTTCGTAAGCGTGAAGCAGTGAGAGTTGTGAGATTTGCGTGCCCGCGGGCTCGTCTGCAGGGCAGTGTGGCATGTCTTACCTACATAACAACAAAGTTCTCTTTTGTCTGCTTCATTGCGTTTAGTCCTCACATTCTGGATATCGTGTGTAATGCTGCTGTGCAAAGATAAATGTCCAAGTGGAACGTGTGAATTTGAAAGGCTGGGTTTTCTGAAAGCGCTGTGGTGATCTCGAGTGTATTTTTATAGCACGTACAACGCTATTCTTCAAGTCTTAATAATATAAAGTGGCGAACTAGTCATTAAAATGGAACCTTTACTAGTTTCTTCACTTGTAAAATTACTTACTAGTGTAAACGGTGGTATTATTGCTATCAGTGTTGATGGACTCGTTAGCAAAACAAAATGTTGCTGCATGTCGTGTATCCAGAAAATGTATATCCTTGAAATAAATTCTTGTGATATGATTGTTTTTTGTTTTTTTTTGGCTGTATATCTGCCTCCTAAGTCAGTAGAAAATAATTCTAAATGTGCCAGAGCTTGAAAGTTTTATTACACTCGATTGTAATCTCTGATTGTAATGGATGGAAATGGCGCTAATTGTTGGAGCCTCTGATTCAAAGTGTTAGGTGATGTAATTATTTTGAGAATGCTACAGAAATACCATTCAATCATGCAGGTGAACACTGTTGTAGTAGTAGTATTAATTTTTTTTTACCCCACGCTATAAATCTTGTAGCAGCCATTCTTTGACATTTCCTGAAAAACTGTTGAAATACAGAAAAGCTCCATCCGTGTTCAGACTGGCGCTCTGTCTCTGCCGTCTCTGGATTAGAAAACACTGTCATCTTCTGATTAATTATTAATAAGGGATTGGAAAGAATCCGAAATGATTAGTATTCACAATTTTATACAGCCCGAGTATCCTCCTTTTGTTGCGAACGTTTCCGAATCCATAAAAGTGAATAGCTTGAAGTTTTCAGATAATTTCTCACATAAAATTAAAACTGCTTTGCTGTACAGAGATATAAAAGGTGACAAAACTGTAGTCGAGCAAAGCTCATCATCAAAGGCTCGTCAGTAGATTCATGCTTTTTTTTTTTTTGTGTGTGTGTGTGCACGCGTGTGTGTTTTAAACAACGCCTAAGTCTCTCATTTAATCACACATTTATTTTGGAATGGATTATTGCAGAACAGAATGGATTATTATTTCAAAGATTTCCAGCATCTAAGACTGGGCCTTTCTGCAGTTTCTGTTATTAAAACCGCCCTGATACTTTCTTCTTTTTTTTTTTTTTTTGTACTCCGGAAGCCATTGTCTCTCGAGACACCCTCAGTTAGTTTCTACATTTCTCTGCTTTCACATCTCAAAATTTTTCTACTATTAAAGTTTGTGCAATATAGTCCTTTGGAAACTTGGTGTGGGATTTTGTAGTTATTTTCGTGAACAATTCTACAGAAGTTCAGAAGTAATTTTGCCGTTGCTGGGAAAAGACCTGTCACCATATTGAATTAAGGCTTAGCTGGAAAAAGTCCAGGTTAAAGGGTGAGGCAGTTGTGACTTTGTGAGACTAACCTGCCGCTTGCTCTGTGATACCCCGGACTTTGCCGTGTATGGTTTTGTTCGGGTTGTGGCTTCCTCTGACTAGCCGTCTCAGCCAGACTTGAGTCTTTAGGCACCAACTGACTCGCTTATGAGGATCTTTCTGTTGCCATAGTGATCGATGTGCTTTGATGTCAGGTTTTTTGGCCTGGCTTGCGCATCATCTCCCACGTTTCCACAAAAGGCTATAAAAATCCGGACACTTCCATGACAAAGGGCTTAAAATGTGTTCAAATGTTTTCTTTTCCTAATCACACACTGTTTGAAGTTATTCTTCACCGGCGGTGCATGAATACGTGCATTTCTTTGGGGGGGTTCAGCTGCGCTTCCAGAGAAGCTGTCAACGTTCTCATCTGTTCCCTCGACACTGCTGAAGCAATCACAGAAATCTGGAGGCTGTTCAGGTGCGCCGCCGTGGAAAAAAACCTCGATTTGGAGTATCCATTGCGCTTTTAAAGAGCATTGTGGTACAGAGAGTGTGAAATGAGTCTTTTGATAGTACCGAGTAGCCTCTGTTAAGGAAAGGGTGTAATATAAGACAGGTTGGATTATTTTATAGTAATTGATCATGTTTTTATCGTAGCCGTTGTTTTATTCTTAAAATTGTAATATCAGTGGGGTATTATGTATTCTCCATGAGGGTCTAAATCGCTACATATGTCTGAGTAATAATATCTAACAGTGTTTAAGTTCACCACTGCCACGCTTGATGAGCCATCAGAGCAGTTTCCTTTTGGGGGAGGGGAATCTGAAACCAAGGCAGATGAAGATACGAGTTTGCTCCTCTGCTCTGCTAAAGCTTTGGATCCATGTGTTGTATCCACGAGCTCGCTGCCTCGGGACATCTGATAATCTGAGCTGTAGCTACACTGATGATGTGAGCCTCGGCAGCACATTTTTAATGACACCCTTCCACTTTCCAGCAGATGTGCGCTCCTTTACATTAACTAATATAATGGACTATTTACGGGCCGTTCCGAATTAAGACCTCAGTTCGGAAAAGTGTTCGAGTCAGCGAGACGCGTGTCTGTGAAAAGCAATGATCGCGTTAAGTTTTAGTGTAACTGTGACTTTTTCTAAACAAGTTTGAAAAGCCATTTGACTCGATAATCCCAGTCTGAGGCACAGGGATGTACAGAGGCCAGATCATTTCACTTTATGAGAGATGGACCATCCACCGCATTCCAATTTCATTACACGTCTGAGCCATAAGTCCCTCTGTATGTGGAAACAAGATTAAGCTCCTGTGAGCTTAAATCATAGCTCAGAATTGAATTTGAGAGCACTAGCTTGGGAATGGGCTCTGAAATGTTTGTCAGACGCATCCGTAACATCTTGCTAGCTAGCGGTAGTTTTCAGAGCAGAGGTTATTCCCATTTCTGATGCTAATGTGAGTCAGATCAGTGAAGATTTCTGCTTGTCTACTTGAAATGACATGTATCGCGCCTGAATGAGGTCTCGGGGTCAGCACAGGGAGAGTATGTTTTATAGTCAGATTCTCCCCTGGGAAATGACGTCGGACCACTGTAACCTCACACAGGCAGGCATACATCATTAAATAGGCTGTAGAACAAGAGAGCAAGAGGCTTGTTCAGGTGTAAGTGCTGCATTTCAGTTCACCGTCACTGGGACGACGAGGTTTGCTTGCCACTAATGACTGTAAAACATGCAGTCACTCACATTCAGGCTTGGCTACGATTCAGGATTCGATTAGGTGTAAGAGGAGAGATTGGCACAGGGTAAAGAAATAAGGCCGTTTTTCGATCTGTCAGTCTCGGAGTGGGTGTTGGGCTTCACACAGAAAGACTCAAGGGGGAGAACCAAGGGGACACAGGGACAGATAACCTGCTCAGCTTTGTCCTTCACATCATTACTGAACGTTTCTTTGTCTTTCACAATGAGTCATTTTGCAAGTGTTTTTTTTTTTTTTAAATATTCAGATTTGATTTGCTGACATACTCTTTCTTTGACACTATACATTTTATACATGAGTCAGGGGTGGACAAATCAATAGCATTGAGCTCCCAGGGGAAGCAGATTTCATAGACATTTTTTAAATTTGTAGTTGCAGATTGAGTAGGTTCAAGAACCATATAAAGAAAAGAAAAACCTTCTCTTTATGATTTTCACAAAACAAAAGTTTTCAAGTTGTATGTAGCAAAGTTTAAACTTGATGTGCTTCATGGTGGTGATGTGCTTCAGTGCTGTAATACGAAAGCCGTGGGCTGAAGTGCTGAAATCTTTTACTAATAGGCAGATTAGCTAGCGTGCGCTGATGACGAGCGCTCTTTAGTCCATAGAGGATTTCGCAGAGTTTTCTTGTGATTGTTGCGGCCACAAACACTTGACATTACTGTGGTTTATTTCAAAAGGTTTTTTTTTTTGTTTTTTGAGAAAGCTACTTGAATTGGCGAAATTGCAATTGCACAATATAGTTTTGCACACCCTTTCGCAGTGGGGCGCTCGGTGGCTTAGTGGTTCCCTCCGGGTACTCCGGTTTCCTCCCCCGGTCCAAAGACATGCATGGTAGGCTGATTGGCGTGTCTAAAGTGTCCATAGTGTATGAATGGGTGTGTGAGTGTGTATGTGATTGTGCCCTGCGATGGACTGGCACCCTTTCCAGGGTGTACCCCGCCCTGTGCCCGATGTTCCCTGGGATAGGCTCCAGGTTCCCCCGCGACCCTGAAGAAGGAGTAAGCGGTAGAAGATGGATGGATGGACCCTTTCACAGTGATGTTTGTTGGTAAATGAGTCCTTTTAGCTGTACTCATGTTCGATGAGCGTGAATCGAAGAGGACTTTGACTGAACGCGCGTTGCGATGACGTCTCGTGACGCGTCTTGGCCCAAATCTGCGGTCAATTTAGAAAAATCGCACGGTCCTCCGAAGATTGCGCAGTTACTTGATTTTGCGTTCATTTCTGCAATCGCAAAATCTTGAATTAGGAACACATAGGTATGTGGAAACACTGACGAAACTTAGCAAGTTATCAAGTGCAAACTTGTCATACAAGTGGCAGCCACCTTGCTGTTGACCATATCAAGGGAAAATAATGATGCTACCAGATGTACAAGAAAATAAAGACCCTAACCAGACATATGGAGCACCAACCTCATAGATGACCATTTGTTGGGGTGCAGACGTGATGAGATACATTGGAAAAAAATTTCAAAGACAGTGATGATGATAAAATCCTTCGTTTCCCTTGAAACGACTCTACATGACATTAGCTACCACTTTATAGCCTGGTTAGGCTTCTGGGAAACCAAAACATGGTTAGACTGGATAGCACCCTGGAGCATTTACTTGCCCAGTGAGCTAGTAAATGTATGATTTGTCCGCTCCTGTGTGTAACGCTGAGCGCTGTGTTGTGTACATCAGAGTGCACTGGTATTGTAGGTTGCATGTTGTGGTTAGCAAGCTCATTGGCCTTGTGGCCTTTGTGTGGGAACCATGTTTGGTGTTTTGTGGGAGGTTTCCTGGCACTCTGAGGTTCCGTCTCATCATGCGAGTTTATTAAGCAGACCTCTCTACCAGCTTACCTGTTTGTTTCCTTGCTGGAAAAAGTTTCCCCGCTGTGGAGCGATAAGACCTCGGCCTGGCCGCGCAGGTGCTGAAGAGGCCCAGAGTGAGATGGCGTGCTGTGCGGACTCGCACTCGGGCAATAAGCACAGTTTGTCATGGTTAAAGAACATGCTAGAAGTGATGGTGTCTCTCGCACACTTGCGCTCAGTCGCGCACACACACAAACACTCAGTAAGCCAGTAAGCACTGCTCCTGGGCCGTGAGACCGCCTGAGCGTGTCGCAGAGCGTGACCCGAAGCCTGATACTTTTATCAGGATTTCCATTTGAGATACAGAAAATGCTGATGAGGAGAAGCCATTGTCGTGCGAGCACTAATCCCCAGCAGTGGCCGACTCAGCCTCTCCTATGTATAGATTTTCCCTGCAATGCATTTGCACTTAACTTGGTCTGGTATTCGTTGGTTCAGAAAACAATTTTCCCCCTACTCCTCTCCGCAGTAGCACAAAATACCAATCAAATTGTAGTTCAAATCTCTTCTCTTGAAAAAGACTTGAGGATTAGCATGTAGCACTGATTTGTTCCTGGTTTTAATTTGTCTTTTGAGGGATTTAAAGTAATAAATTAAAGACGATGGGGCCTGGTTAAAGCCTTTGTGAAGCGTTCAACTTTTATGAAGCCTCGTGTGTGTTTATGATTGTAATTCCTGAAGCAAGAAGACAGGATTTAAAATAAATAAATGTTTTTATCTAACTACGGAGTATATATTATTAACTGATGCGTCATATTATTGTAAATAAGGTTTTATTTCTTGTAATTTGATATGCAGCATATGATCTTTCCTCATTCAGGATATTTGACACGTGCAAATAGATAAAATTGTGGTGAACCTGACGCAGGTTTCAAGCTTCAGCTTGGTTAATGATGATACACACAGTGCAGGACTGTAACTGGTAGAATGTGTTTCTCATAGGAATACAAGAAAAATGTTCTTGGCAGTACTTAAGACACTAAGCACTAAGGCCTTGGTGTGTTCTCCAGTGCTCAGGGCCAGAGAGAGTTAATCGATATAAAGCTAGCGTGTGTTATTCAGTGTGTGTCATCTTGGCTCCTCTCTCCATGTGACAGATGGGATCTCTGAGGGTAGTGGTCATAAGCTCCGATTGGCTATCAGTCAGTTCGTTGCATCATTAATATCAGCCTGTCATTTTCTTTAAAAAAAAAATATTTAATACGTTTGGCAGCAAACTGCTTTTTTTCCTTTATATAAGTTCCCTTGACGCGACTGTGACATAAAGAACGGTTGGCAGTGATGGGTGGTCATGTTCAAGAGGAACGGACAGAGCAGAGCCTCCGATGCCCACTTGGCACTGCTGTCTGCCAACCCCATCAGGACATTCAACTGATCCAGCATGCAGTGCAGTGGGAGGCAGAGGACGATGACGTCCGGGCCACCCTCCATGTTGGCTCATGTAGTCTTCATGGAAAGACTCTGAGGGTTTGTATGTACTCTGGCGCTTTATTATTGTCGCCACTCGCGTTAGAAATGCAGCAGTGCGCGTTAGTGAATTAGAGAGCGTGGCTGTGCATTGGCAGGGTCGGATGTGCTGTGCTTGATCATGTAAATGCATAAAGGCACATGAGTGCATGTCCATATTTGTATAAAATCCATTGATATGCACTGCCTTGTCTGGATGTCAGGGGAGGAGATGGAGTGCACTCGGAGTGAACGCATTTGTTTGTGGTTGCGCTCAGGCCGGCTGATGAGCGATGTGATCCCAGCGTTGGAGCAGTCATAAAGACGCAGCTCTGATTAAACCCCACTAATGAGCAGCTCAATAAAAATAAATCCTCCTGATGCAATAAACGCCGTCTTGATTGCAAGCACCCAGGGGTGTGATAGCGTAATCCTTTTGTGTTCGGTGTGCCGGCTGCACAAAACGGTGCAAGCATAAGAAGACGCGTCTTTAGTTATTTGCATGATGAAGTAACCGGATGCATTGATTTATTCGAGCCTCTCAGTGTGTCGTTCTTGTGGTTATAGACAGCAGAGTTTCCATTTGTGATCAGATATGAAGTGTCTGCACTTGGTTCGACACTGT
Organism: Ictalurus punctatus; assembly: GCF_001660625.3. Lineage (NCBI taxonomy): Eukaryota > Metazoa > Chordata > Actinopteri > Siluriformes > Ictaluridae > Ictalurus > Ictalurus punctatus. Next base: position 8,609,126 of record NC_030442.2, on the reverse strand, counting down.
ATTCCTGGCTGTGCTGAATTTAATTATACATTTGAGTCAGGCAAAAACCACTTGTATATATTCTGCAGAGCCCACAGCCTTTTTACGAGGTAGATAAATTTCTCATCCACTTGGCTTGTGTGCCGCCATTCCTCTGATGGAGCTCAAGGTTGGAGGAAGAGGCACCTTTCCCCCATAAGCGATTGTGAACATATGGCGCGGGCGCTGCACAGGAAGGAAGTGTGGAAATCGCAGGGAATGAGAGTTTGGATTAATGCGTCTGAACTTTGCATGGCCAGACAAATCCAGCAGAACTGCTCTGCCAGGACCCCTTAAAGGCTCCGAAAAGAGTGAGGGAAGGGTAGAGAGAGGTAAAGAAACTTTTAAACCTCTGCCATTTTATTTCAAAGACACTGCATTAGTCGCTTTAGGGCTTGTTATTGACAGGAATTTAAAGGGTCATGTGGTGCATGCTCAGCAGGAATGCTGGGTAAAATGAGGTGATGGAGTAGCTCTGTAGAGTCTCTCTCTCTCTCTCTCTCTCTCTCTCTCTCAGTGAATGTAGGTTTAAATTATTGTTTATGCAGGGTAGGGTTTTATTCTAAGGGCTTATTTCTGTATTTGCTAAATCTGTCTGTGCCTCATGAGCAAGATTATCAAAAACAGTACATTTCTCTTGAGGAACTCTTTCAAAATGCAAACGGGAATAACCATAAGGAATGCATAATTCTTCTTTTGTGTCATTCAGATGTTAGGGTTGAACACTTGCAATCAAGCAGTCACAAAAGACAGTGGTTTAACGTCTTCTACATTTCCAAGTGGTGTCCAGGAAAACCCCAAGGGTCTGTGATATCTAAACCTCAATAGCTCAAAACAAGTAGGCTTATAAATAATGTCAACTTGGACGTTAAGTGTTCTGCCGGTGGAAAGTTCAGGAATAAAAAAAAAAAAAAAAAGCTTTATGGTGCTAATAAATAGCCAGAATAATATTGTAGACATTTAAATAATGAGCCTTGTAATTTAATGGTTGGATGATGTTCATAATAAAACCCTGTGCTCAGTGCGCTGTGGAATTTCTTTTGAAGTTCTAGCTGTCCTGCATCTCTGAAACTCTGATTAAGAGCAATACTTACTGAGTCACTGTTTACTGGTTTCGTGCGTGCGTGTGTGTGTGAGTGTGTGTGTGTGCGTGTGTGTGTGCGTGTGTGTGTGCGTGTGTGTGCGCGTGTGTGTGCGCGTGTGTGCGCGTGTGTGCGCGTGTGTGTGTGTGTGCGTGTGTGTGTGTGTGTGTGTGTGTGTGTGTTTGTATGGAGTCCTGGAATATGTGACAACTCATTCAGTAGGTGTGTTGTGACTATGTACAGAAATCACACTAATCACTGCTAATAATATTCATAGTCACAATATTTCACAGTGCTATCACTCTAATAGGCAGTTCATAAAGTTATGTGATACCAGGCTAATCACTGGTCAGATTGATCACGCATATGTCTGTCTTTATACGATCAGAAACCTTCCTGGAAGTGGGCTTCTCAAAATAGTTTGTTTTGTTTTTTTTGCATAGGAAAATTAACCTCTTCTGCTTTCAGATGTTTTTTCTTCTTCTTTGAAGCATCCTCACACACATTTCATGAATATTTACTTACATCTATAACTAGCGATGGGATTACGTTTGTGTTCGCGGCAGCACTTGTGTTTGATATGTGTATGCGAGGTGTGTGTCCCACAGAGGAGGCTTGTTGTGTGTGAGAGTGACAGACAGCGCTGTGTGGCAGTCTGCAGTTTGGAGAGCAGGAGGCTGTCCTAATGAAGACGATGCTATAGTCATGACAAACTCCCCTGCCACCGCCAGCGCACTTCATCAAGCCCCTACCAGCATCCTGCACTTCACACTCCTCTCTCTCTCTCTCTCTCTCTCTCTCTCTCTCTCTCTCTCTCTCTCCCTCTCTCTCTCTCTCTCTTTTTTCATGACACACTTCACTGCTCCAGTGCTTCCCCCCCACACACACAGTTTTAGATTACTGTAATCCCTGTGTGTGTTTGCGTGCGTGTTTATTTTTGCGCGTGATGGCTTTGTCATGATGGCTTTGGCTTTGAGTTTATTTTTAGCTTTCATGACTTTAAAGTTGAATGTCAAACCAATTCATGTGATTTTCAGCTTGTGATGTCACACTTATCATGCAAATGATTTGAGAATGATGCCGAGGTACAGAACATGCATGCTAAATTTGATTAGCTAACTTGGTTAACGTTGGTGATGAGCACAATCCTGTTTATTATATGGAATGTTGTGACTGATGGTAAATACATGACTGTGACTATGAAATATGAGCTAGTTTGCAAGTGGATAGCTAGCAGACAAGCTATGTGGGATCCAGAAGGACTTTCCACATTCATGCGTACAGTATTTATAGATCTAGGGATGTCTAATGAGTGAAAACAAAATGTTTAAATCAGTTTTATTAGTTTCAATTTTCTATTTCATACCAGTTATTTGTAAGAGTTTAAAATAGTATGTTCTAGAGCAGCAACCAATTTTACAGGCTAATATTGGTCATTTTAATGGAGCGCTGAAGGTGGTTTAAAGCCCCCCAACCCCCGGGAGTGTTGGTCTGATTTCAGACTAGCTTAATTCCATCGAATCTGGGTGTATTTGTGTTCATCTTGCATCATCACAATTACTCATGGAGAACACAACGTGACTAACCATATTAAAATAATCACTTTGGGGCTATTATGTGCAGAAGATATTATGCGCAGCATTGGACCTATTCTGTGTCCCGCAATGTTCCCGTGTCACTCATGGTATGCTTGTGTTGTGGAAACGAAGTGACGTCATCATCGGCGATAACACACGCTCTGGTTACTTTACTTCCTGAACAAGTGAGAGTGTGAGTTGCGTTCACATTCACAGGAATCGCAGCACAGTTCCAGTGAAACTGGACTCGGACCACGTCCTACAGCTAGTCTCGGGTTCGGTACCGCTGTGCGCTTCCCGGTCCGCACGACAGCTTTCACATTGGCAATTCTTTCATGTAAGCCAAGCTCTGTTTTGGACTAAACTGCCAGTGTGGAAGCCCCCTAAGACTCCCAAATCGTTGGTTTGAGTCTCCAGGCTTTATTCCGTATAGTTCCTTCAAATGAGTCAGAGCTAAGGAAAGAAAGGGTAATACTTTTTCAGCCAGAGGCCGCATCATTTCTGTATTGATTGCATCTTCACAGCAGATGCCGCCAGCGATGTCCGTCTATCCTGCCAGTGCAACACACTGATTCCATGGCAATTTGGCAAGCAGCAGTTCCCAGGAAACGACTCGAACCTTCAGTGATGTCACGTCTGGCGTGTGCGTTTTCTCTGCAGTGGCCGGCAGCGGTCAATCAAAGCTCTGACTGTGTTTTTTTTTTTTTTTTTTTTTAAGAGTGCCAGAGCGCATAAGCGAGCCACTCACTTCTGTGAGTAATTGCTCCATTGCTGTGTTTTTGTGGGGGGTTTTTTTTGTTGTTGTTTTTTTTTAATTATATTTTTTTCTTTTCTACACTGTACGTCTGTGTGAAGGGACGTGGACACCTGTTTGGCGATTAAACCCCAGAAGAGAAACGATCTCTGCCAAGAGAAATATTTGCCTTCCAGTCAAGGTTGTGTTCTCATGCACGATTATTTTGGTGTGAAACGGGGAGGATATTACACGTTCTTTCCTTACAGTAAGCTGGCTGTGATTTGACCGTGATTTTCAAACGTTATCCATAATTGTTTGTGCTATGTTTTATCATATCAACCCACGTTTAGGCAAAATGTTTGCAATTTTTTTTTTTTATAAATAAAGCTACCCTTAGATCCTGTCGTAATTAATAAAAAGAAAAAAGTCTAAATAAATTCGATGTAATATTCTACAGAAAAGGAAAATTCTGAATAAGAGTCTGTCATGCCTCCTAGCCACTGAAATAAGAAAGACAAAGATTTGCTCACAAGGCAGCACCGTGCCAAGTTAAATCCATATTTAAATCCTGCTCTCAACAGACACTGCATGTAAATGAACCCTCTTTGGCACCGGGCGAGAGCACAAAATCCGCGGCAGTTAGGTAGAAGCGCTTAGGCATGCATAATTTGCATTTATTTTGGAGCTAATTTTCATAATTAAGCATGAAAAAATTACGCCTTTGAAATAATTATAAAGATGAGCTACAGGATACACATTAGATGCTGGTGCGAGGCAGGAACGGAGTGAGTGTGTGCTGCTCAATAGAAGCAGCCGTTGGATTCGCAGACGGAAAGACAGTCGATTAGATGATCAATAGCGTGAAAATATCGAGCTGTATATGAGGAATTGAATGTCGTTACCTGTTAACCAACATTGGCTCGGTCTGTAAATAGACGTAAGGACTGGCACAGAGCCAGAGTGTGAGCGCTGGCCAGAGAATCGGGGCCGTCAGCAGGTACAGGTGTGGAACATGTGTCCCTCTCACACTGCCGGCGTGGAGCTGTAGCAACATGATAGCGCTGTGACAAGCCTACATACTAAGAGTCTTTCACAGGGAGGCCTGTGCTACAAATCTGTTACATGGCATTGTGAGCATGAGTGCAGCTATAAAACTGACTCGCAGCCACAGATAGTGTGCACAGGCCAGGTAGAGCCTGGCATACTTAACCCTCTGTTCAGGTGTATGAGCACTTTTTTTAAACAAGTAGTTTGGAAATCGTCTTCCAGTGCCTGACCTTGGTGACTGGAGCCTCGTGACTGGCGCTCTGTGATTTGGCAGATGGATAAATCGAGAGGCTGACTCATAATAGAACAAACCACGGAAAGGGGGAGTTTTCTCTCTCATGCTCTCTCGCTCTCGCTTTCTGACTTGAAGTCTGCTGCTTTTCAGCCAAAACTTCTATTTAAAAAAAAAAAGGGTTGTTGATTCGAAATCTATGTAACAGATGTTTGTTTAATACTTTAGACAGGAATAAAAGTGTTGTAAAGACATGCGACCCAAATTCCTTTGCGCTCCTCTGAGAAGGACTTCCCTGTGAGGTCATTTCCTCTGCTGTAAATACAGAACACATGTCCTTTTTCTTTTGACACATTCCAAATCTGAGCGAAGTAGTGACCCAGCCCGATTTCTGTTTTCAAACTTACGTTTGTTTTCAAACCGAGGCTTGCTCCATGTCTCCGTGTTATTCCTCTAGCTCAGGGACCGGACATACACATTATCATTTCTTTGTCCCATTAATATTGTACCTTCATAATGCTAGTCTTTTTCTTTCTTTTTTTTTCTTTTTCTACAACATGCGGTTGATGTGAAAGCAGTGGTCAGATGTTTCATTCGTGCAGTGGCGAAGGAGAAAACGCCTGCCTTAGTCAGGGTTGTGAAGGCCGGCGTCGTCTTTGCAGGAGTGCCACACAGACCGCTTGGCCTGTAGATTATCTTTGGCATGAGATCAGTCTTTGCCCACACACTCTGATTGTGTGCTATAGGCCTTCAGGGAAAAGGGAAGAAAAAAAAAAAGGCAGAAAAAGCTCTCTATCTCTTTCTCTCCCTTTTGCACACTCGCTCCCTCCCTCTCGTTTTCTCACTCTGTTGTTTGTTCTCCCTATGCAAATTCCTAGCTCGTAGTTGCTATTTAGTATGTGGCTTGTCCAGCCATGCAGTACAAGCCAGTAAGGTTTAGCACGTTGTTAACCCTGCGTGCGTAAGAGTCGTGTTATTCGTCATCTCTATTCCGAATGTTGTGTTTTGTAATCTGTACCAGTATTTGGGTCTTCACAATTAGTTTACTTCACTTTGATATGTTTTGTATGTTCTAACCGAGTGAAATCAAATGACGGATATCGTGTTCTGGTGAGACGGGTTATCAATAACTCGGGGCAATATTGATGTTTTTCCGCCGCAATTTTGCGGCTCGTACACGAGACCGTGAAACGGAATGTTGTTACCTGCAAAACAATATTGGCTCAAACAGCACAAAGACACAAAGATTCATATATCTTTACCCAACAGCCTTCATAAAATGCAATTTTGCGAGAACTAGATATTGTATTTGTTCATCACATACCAGATGTTGAATCTATTCAATTGTCAACTTGTATTTATTTATTTATTTTGCGTGTACGCGTACAGACGTGGGTTTTTCTTTTTTTTTTCTTCTTTTTTTTTTCCCCCTTTCTTCTTCTTTTTCCGGTGGCTGTCTTTCTTTCGAGTGCTGCAAGGCTGCATAAAATATGAGCTTCATCAGGTTTCAGTGCTCAGCTGTTTCGATGAGGTTGAGTTATACATCACTGCCAAATCAGAGCGGCCCAGTTGCTCGCGTATGGACGCCAGCGCGTGCCGGGGAGCAACACGTATCTAGGCGTGATTTATCTAAAGCTAAATTAATGACACACTACGATTTGTAAAGCCAAGGTTTTGAATGGAAGTACGATGGATTAGACGGTAGATTGCACCGTTTGTTTCTTTTCTTTGGCAGGAGAACGGTGCCGTATATCCCTGCTTTAGATGGGCTCTTGGTTTGTTTTGTAGTGATTGCTCATTACCTTGAATTGTTTATTAGAAGTCGTTGATTGATTGGTTTTGATACATCACTCTACTACACACGAATTAAAATATTTCTTTCTGTCCCCTCACTTCGGTCTCTTGTTATCTGTGTTCAGTGTGTTGTACAGTACAGTAGAGCGTTGCAGGATGATGGAGTTGTGTATCTGCTCTGTTGACAGGTATAGATGAGAGGACAACCGAGGCGCCTTGGGCCGCAGGTGGCCAGTCCAGCCCTTCCTATGACGAGTCCTCCAGGGTAAGAAAGATCTCTCTCGCGCTCCTTTTCTTTCTCTCGAACGGTCCCTCTTCTTCTGTCTCTCGATCTTACTTTATCCAGGACGACACTGAGCTTTCTCTTCTAGTGCCCAGAACCTGTAATAATGACCAGTGCTATGTTCACGTTTGATCTGTTTTCATAAATATCTCAAAATAAATAAATAAATGTTTTAGATACCAAACTATAAAGTTTCATCTTAAAGAATTACATATCAAATATTTATCAAGTGTATATATATAAATAAATAAATGCATACCATACCTTTACTACTACTACTATCCCCATGCATTATCATAATGGCATTTATAAATAAAAATGCAAATTCAGCAGACCACTTTAAATGATAATGATTGATATTATTGGTGGTTCTAGATATGGAATCTCTAAATAACGAATGGTTACGTTTCCAAGGCTTGGAAATATAGCTCTGTGTAATTGGAATGGAATCATGGATGCATTTCAGATCTGTGATAAGCTGAGATTTCCATGCATGCAAATAGTGTCAGCCAAGGCTTGTGCCTTATTTCATTTCACACACACACACACACACACACACACACACACACACACAGAGGCATCTGTAACAGAGTGTGAAGATCTCTCTGTTTCTCGATTTGTTTGTTTGTCTTGTACACATTGGTTCGTTCTGGGTGCCCTGTATGAATTTCATTTAATGTCACTCTCCTGTCACTTCCCATCAGAGATCAGTCAAATGTCAGCGGCTCCCATGCCATGTTACCTTGTTTATTTTCCAATGCCCTTCCCCAATGCACATCTACAGGCTATGGCTCCGGCGCCGGCCTGATTTGAATTATAAGTTGGAGATGCTTGAGATATCTTTGCTCTAGGTGCATATAAATCAGCGATACTGACATTGCGAGGGGCGGGCATCAGTGAGCAGACAGCTGTTCCACTCCTTCATACGACCCGCACACACACACACAATCACATGTAATCATTGTACCAGTACTGATTTGTAATACTGTATGCTTTATAATCATTTATCATTGCCAACGACTCTGACCTGGAATAATCAATAGCATTTCCAAAACAGTGCACACAGCACAAATGGCCACTTCTCTCCCAGAAATCCCCTTGTGTGTGCCTGACACCAGTGAAGTGTGGCATGCGTAGAGTAAAAGAAAAGCTGCATACCTATCATCATACATGGCCTGCTTTCCAGCCTGTCAAACACACATCCAGCCCACTTTGAACAGAGAGCATGGGGAGATTCCCTTAATCCTCACCTCGAGTTAAATCCCGCTCGTATCTTTCCATCCACCCACCTATTAACCCCCGTGTCCACACAAACAGTCTGTCTGCCATTTGGACTTTGTGTTTATACGTGATGATCCTCTGCGACCATCGTCAGCCATGTCCTGTGTCCTATAAACTGTGTGGATAGGAATACGGAACGATGAAGTTACTCTTGCACCAAATGGTCTTCTTCACCCATTTCAGAGATCAACATTAGCATACATTGTCTGTGCATATCACATGTGCATAGCACTTTCACAAACCTCTCCACCTGATAGAAAACAAGAAAGAAAGAAAGAAAGAAAAAAACATGTGAACTGTCCTTTATCTCAGCCGTTATCCTCTTGTGGTTTGTTCATGGAGTGCTATCAGAGAGATCAACCACAGCCGCTCAATAGCGGGCCGAGAATTCCCCTGCAGTGTATACAACGTGTTTAAATCTTATCACCATCTTCATGTGTCACAGCACTTGTGTGGCGTTTTACCAGTATCTCAAATCTCTCATCAGATAAACGAATATATAGTAGGAATGGCCGTTTAGTCATTAATTTTTCTTTAGCATGGAAAATTTGTCCTTCTAACCTCTCTGAGATCATTTGTCTTGTTTTCTGCAGTTCTCGGTCTGCTGTTTTTTTAAACAACTGACAAAAGCTGAATCTCCGCTCGCTCTCTCTCTCTCTCTCTCTCTCTCTCTCTCTCTCTCTTGCTCGCTCGTGCTCTCTCACTCTCACTCTCGCTCGCTCGCTCGCGCTCTCTCTGCCGAGCGTGTGTATGATTAGTGGGCTGTGAACAGGCTCCAGTCCCTGAATACTGACCTTGGCCAGCAGCCAGACTCTGGATCCTGGGCAGCCACGGCCGCAGGCCTCCTGTCTGACAGCCCAATCCGCGCCCTGCCATCCCACAATGCCTCGTCCTGTCCATCATGCTCCTATCACCTGTCCCCCAAATGCGAGAGCGCAAGCTAACGTTCACCTGGATGCAGAACTCTGGCGAGAGAGAACTCTTTAAACGTCACGTCAGGGGACTGGGTCATCTGCTCGAGCGTTGGCCTGCATGCTTAAGCAGTGATTTGACAGTCATTTAGCCAGCAGTAACTGGACGGTGACAGAACACACACACACACACACACACGTATACATAAACACAGAAGAACACAGGAGAATGGTGCATTAAGAGATGATGAGCCAGGCATGATTGATGATCTAATGGTCCCAGAGGAGCAGAAACTCCCCTTGCCCTCCCTTATTCACCTCTTCTATCTAGCTTATCCCTGCAGACCTTCCCCTCCAAAGTGTTGTCCTTTTCAGGCGCTCTGGCAGCTGTCAGCTCCGGGTCACAAAACGCAAGCAAGCCGAGCGCACGACTATTATACGAAGACGAAGCAGTTAATTTATGCGTGTAGGCATGCGGCTATATGCTAGATATATGGCGTGCCACGTAAAACCCAACTGATTCTTGGAGCATGAAAGACTGCTTCCTCCCTCTTGCCTTTTTTCCATATCTCATGCTTTTAGTAAAGCAGATCATGGGGTGATTAACGGACGGTGGCCTGGCAGGAACACAATATAGAGAGGGGGTTTTTTGGATTGTATGTGCACTAGCAGAGCTTTACTGCTTTTGAAATTTCCCTGTCACGTTCTGTTTACCAAGGAAAAAAAAAAGGTTAATAAGATTTAATGTATTTTTGACTTACTCCATGTTGAATGTGGAGAATATGATGTGAGAGAGGAAAGGTCTATAGAAAAAGGAGGCAGCGGCTGCTCTGGGACTCCAGAGAGAGTTAATGTTGTTTGCGAGTGCAGCGGCAGACAGATTTTCACAGGGCCTGGGATTAGAACAGCTACAGAGTCTCTTTTATGATGGGGAGCCCTGAGTTTTAAAGGAGCATACTGTGACCGATATTTAGAGCCAAGGCCCTGAAGCTGATAACAGTCATGAAAGGGCAGTGTTTAGCTACAGAAGAATGAAGGAGGGGGGGGTGTTTTCGCAGGCACCTTGGTAGGATGAACTGCTGTCAACATAATTTTACCAGCTAAAAATGTTAATTTCTGAACATCGCATATTAGAAATAATGTTGCATGTTAGATACTACATGCTAGAAAGTAGTCAACATAATGAAGTATAAGCTGAATATTTTTCTGATAGCTGAGTTCCATATTGTTCAGAATGGATTGATGTTAAATAGTTTCTTATGAGAGAATTAAGACAAACATCATAAGGAAAAGTTGTTTTTATGTAAAACAGATCTCCACCATAAGGCAAAACATGAGATATCGAAGCCAATACAGAGCCACCTGGAAGTGCCTCTGTTACATGGCTACCCATCTAGAGTTGGGGAGCCAGAAACAAAGTAAAGAAACATTAAAAATAATGAAAGAAAAAGAAAAGCTTGGAGAGGGAGGGAACCAGGATGTCCAGCCTCCTGTCCCGGAATCAACAACACAACCACCACTTCAAAGAAAAGAACTTTTAATTCAAAGTTGTAGAGGATGGTTAATCACAACCATAGAAGAACGAATAATGCCAAACAGAACAATCATAAGAAAATAGGGAACAATAGCCTCAGGGTAGGGCAAGGCCAAAATAACAAACAAAACCTAACTAACTAACTAACCCAAAAACCTCTTTAAATGACCTAGAAGATAAAACTAAAAGAAAGAAAGTAAATTACAAAAACCCCTCCCTCTCTCCCTGTCTAACCATAAACAGGAAAAAAATAAACAGGACTACAAACAAAAATGGCACCCTCCCCCTACATTCCCCAAGCAAGAAAGAAATAAAGATACTGAGCAAACACTTCAGATACTGCACAAACCCCCGAGCTCACGTACTCAGAAACAACGCAACATTATAAATCAGCACATGATTCTGGGGACCAGGAGGAAGGCTTCATCCCCGTCCAAAGAAGTCTCTCTCCTTCTCCACAGATCCGATGCTGCTTATGTCTCTGCTCCTCCCGTACACCATCCTATCACCTCAAACATTGACTAATTAGATACAGCTGGTCAGAGTACCTGCGTTACGATGGAGGGGGAGAGAAAGAGAGCAGAGAAGAAAACGCATCCAAAACAACACTATAAACATACGTCCTCAGACGTAACACTTCCAACGTTTTTGTGATTCCTCTCGCTGAAACCAGACACTGAAATTGACTATATTTGCTTACGGTGGTGCTTGTTTACATGGCACAGGTCTTTCTGCTGAACAGTGCAGCTTGCTACAGCTTGACAACAAATGCAGACCTAGGACTTCTCATATCCTAGCCAAGTGCATGTTATTTTCCTGTCGCATGACCCTAACCGTGAAAATACTAGGTTAAGATGGTGACTTGATGGGTATGAGTAGAAAAAGTAAGTCATTCATTTTCATTGACCGCTTTATCTTGCTCAGGGCCACGGGGGAACGGGAGCAAAGCAGGAATACACCCTGGATGCGATGCTTTTCCATCACAGGATCCCATGTGCGTGTGGCACATTCACACCTTGCGACCATTTAGCAAGCTTTTTTGTTTTGTGTTTTTTTTTTTTTGGAGGTGGGAAGAAACCGGAGAACCCCGAGGACACCCCCTCAGACATGGGGAGAACTTGTGCAGCTTTGCACAGACCAAGCACGGGATTGATCTGGGTAACCTGGAGCTGTGAAGCAGCACTACCCGTAACGCCACTGTTCACTACTGCCCATGCAGTATTATAGTACTACTTGAAATTCGAATAAACGGTTTTAAAAATGAAACCCGGCATACCTGCTTTGATGTTTAAATATCCATGGTGCAGCCGTGTTTCTCTCATCGAGTGAACGAGCACGCACAAGACACCGAGCTTATTGATTCCAGCATGCAAGACACAAGTGTGCCAATACTTTAGTGAAAATTAAGAGGAGTGAACTTTCACTTAATAGTGGCCCACACACAGTCGAGGGTGCCAATAATTGAGTCTTTCGCGAAAATACAGAGGAGTTCGCGTGCAAACCATAACAGAAGACGATTAGAAAAGGATTAGCGGTCATGCTATGTCTGGGGCTGAATCTCAGATGTATTCAGCACTATTTTTGAGGGCACTAGGTAGGGTATTCAGCTCCATTACATCCTGTGTAGGGCGCAAAGAAAGGGTATATGATGCCATTTGGGAATTACCTTACCTTGGATAATGGCAGATTTTACTTCAGTAAAAGGGGAAAAGTGTAAGATCAGTCTAAACAGATATAAGAAAAGGTTAATGTGAATAAATAAAAAATAAAGAAAGAATCTAAAACCATAAATTGCTGTTTAAAAGTGCGTAGATTATTTAAACTGCTGATCTCTTAAATCCTCAAGACAAATGAGTGAAAAGAGCATACTTAGGCTAATGTAGTGTATCCCAACTACTGAAGATTTTTGTGCTGGCGTAGACATTAATCAGGACGATTCTGTGACGACTGTTTGATCAATTGATGGTCTGAACTATTTTTACCTTCACCCATATGTCCCAGCTTGCCTCACGTGGTACCTGGGCAAGAAAGATAACCAAATTCGACACGGGTACTCAAATATGTCACGGCTCGCTTGCTGGTGCAAATTAGGACAACGTGAAGGGTTATGGGTAATTTATACTATCCAGCGGATAAGTGCTATACGTGTAACAGCCACATTATTGGACGTCTGCCTGATTTAAGACTACTCTTGACAAGCCAAGATGGTTCACTCCAGTGGGTGTTAATCAACTAGTTGGTGCAACGTTTACTGAATGCCAAAGAATTTCTTGCATATTATTCTGTAATTGAAACTTTTTGTGTGGTATCATTAAATTGTATCTGTATAATACAGTGTATTTACGACTGTGGTGAAGTGCATAGGACTGATCAGGAGTGTTTTGTTTCGTGCTTTTGTGTTTATATAACAATAAACGATTTGAACTCTGCGAATACAGACATGTGACTTAGATGGAGATGAAAATAGTCCTGAAGTCTAAAACAAGGCGCACACTTTGTGCTACACTACATGCCCAAAAGTATGTGGACACCTGACCATCACACCGATATGTGGTTCTTCTCGAAACCGTTTCCACAAAGTCAGAAGTCTAAAATGGCTTTGTGCGTTCTAGCATTGTAATTTCCCTTCACTGGAACCAAGAGGCCCAAAACTGTTCCAGCATGACAGTGCCTCTGTGCACAAGCGAGCACCATGAAAACATGGTTTGCCAAGGTTGTTGTGGAAGAACCCATGGTGCGAGCCCTGACCTCAACACACTGAACACCTTTGAGAGGAACTGGAATGCTGACTGCACCCCAGGCCTTCTCACTCGTCATCAATGCCCGAATCCCCAGGGCCACGCTCCAACAAATCTAGTGGAAAGGCTTCGCTGAAGAGCGGACAACGGGTGGACCAATTCCATGTTAATTCCCATTGTTTTGGAATGGGCTCATATAGGTGTGACGGTCAGGTGTCCATACTTTTGGCCATGTAGTGTAGGTTGGAGCAGTGCATCCTACGTTTGAACTCAAACCCACGGTCTTTTAGTGCAGCACAATCATATCAGCTTAAAGACTGTGCTAATATGGGAATGTAATATGGAAGTCTCATTTGTAATCTTTTGTCAAAGTTGCATTTTTTTTTTTTTAATCTGATTTTTAAATGCATGCACCATTAATTTAGTGCTTTTTATGGTTTCACATGCACGTGTTGTAGGAGCTGGCTTATCTTCAGGGCTCTCTTTGCCCTTTTAATGAAATGCATCCAAGATTTAAAAAAAAGAAAGAAAAAGAAAAGTTCTTTGACACCAGGAAGAAATTGATCGTTTCAGGGAATGGTTGACCAAATATGCTGCCCGTTTCTGCTTCAGTAATTAGAGGAGTGTCATAGCACTCAATTAGCAGAGCTGGCTAATAATGTGCTTAATGCTGTGATCTCTTTCCCCCAGGGTTTCTCAGACAGCCCTCATTATGGTGATCACTTGAGTGACAGTCGATTAGTGTCCCATGAAGGATTGTCCCCGACACCTTTCATGAGCTCCAGCATAATGGGTGAGTATCCAAGGTGATTGTCACCCCGTCCTCCTAACCCCCCCCCCCCCCCCCCCTTCCACCCTGAGCAAGATTTTTTTTTTATTTATCCCCTTCAGTGTGCTTGTCACACATTTAGTTGCTTCACTTTATATTACAGACAGCATCGCCTATATATAAATGCCCCTCTGACTGTCTCTCCCTCCCTCCACCCCTTCTTTCTTTCCTGTGTTGACTGTCCTCAGAAGCTGACCCCCTCCCTTCTCAGGGTGGAAGTCACGCCATCAGTACAGTTTTCCATCACAAAAGACTTTCTTCTACCTATCATCAAAAAAGCCAGCAGCTACTTCCACTAGCAGAGAGAGTGGGGAGGGGGGGGCGGTGGTGAAACAAGCAGATGTGCCAGAGATCATTTCTCACACAAACCAGTCAGGTCATAAGATTTCTGAGGTCTTTCTGTTCACTCCACAGAGGTGTGTGAAAGCGAGATGAACCAAGCCGAGTTCCTCTTTTCACTCCAAATATATTTCAGATGTTTTTCCATCCGAATCGATAGAGGAGGTCGGGCTTCGGCTTTCCTTCCTCTCTCTCTCTCTCTCTCTCTCTTTTTTTTTTTTTTTTTTTTGACTCTGCTGCACTTGTTCAGAAATGTACTCATAAAAATGCACATTAGCAAATGATCTTGCTTTCTCGTTGTTCAGGTCATATATTGACTAATTCATGCCTAATTTTTTTAATCATGCTCTCTGCAGATACGTCATGGTGTGCCTTGGGCTGAATTCTTGCCCTTCACTGATATTTCTGTAGTTTAAAGACTGGTTAAGCACTTTTTCTGTAGCTTGGCTGGTGGTCGAGTTTTTTCATGAGAAATGTCTGTTATGTGCATTAAAAACTATTTCCCACAAACGGGCGAATTGGTTTAAAAACAAAAAAAAAAGTGTGCTTAGTTTATTTTGAGTGTGATTGATGGATGAGAGTCGTGTACTGAAGCTCGTTCTTTCCTGCTCTGGTGTGATGCACTGGCACATGACAGCTTTATGGGCGGCCGATCACGGCGCTTTGCCGCTTCACCCTGGAGACCGGTTTCCATGTAAGGTGGCAAGTTTATGCATGAGCGCTAGTGATTGAGAGATGACAGGGAAAAAAAAAAAAGTTCTCTTCCTGCCAATAGTGTTTGTGTGTGTGTGTAAAACAGAGAAGAGGGGATGTTTGCTTCTTCAGTCTTACCGATATAATTATAATTATTCCTGAAAATCGCAAAATATGGAAATGTTCAGGAATAATTAGACAATCTGATAGCGCAGCTAAATTGCACGCATTTATCCGGTCAGGATTGGACGATGAGCCTGGTTCTTATCAGATTGAATTTAAGCAGCGATATCTGGGATTTACACGGGAATTATGCATTTCGGAGCAACCTCATTAAAACCACGCTCAGACATTATTACTTACTAATGAAAGAGCCCGACCCAGAATGAGAGGCGTAATACAATTAAGAGTCAGCATCAAGCCAGTGGCATTTCCGTGGACACACCAGTTCACGTGTTAGCGCAGGAAGTGAGTAACCCATTTCCTGTGGTTTATTTATATATTCATTTATTGCGTTTGTGCTGGAACTGTTTAAAGACAGAGCCACAGTGGTCTAAGTGGATTAACTAAAGCCAAATCCCTGTGGTCTTCAATTTCTTCAGGAAAATAGATGTCTAAGGAGGGCACTGCCTTGTTTACCTCCTGTGTATTGATGCATTGCCTTTCTTAATATTTAAATCCACATTTTGCATGTCGAGAAATAGAACAGGAATTTTTGCACTTGAATACAAGTTCTCGTTTGATGGACTTTGGTGTGTCAACATGAAATATTAAAATAAATATTTAAACAAATCCAGTTGTGAAACAAATAATACACTGGCGTTAATGAGAAATATGAAAAATGAATGAATGCCTTTAGTTTTATGCTAAAGCCTGAGGAATACAATTCTTCAAGCTGTATGCGTACTATATTTCTGTGTGTGCGCATGCGCGCACGTTTTTTTTATAATGTTAACGTATTTTATTAACGTGATTAGTGTGCATTGCCTTGTTCAGTCTTTTATCCACATGAAGTACGACATGCCGTAAGCACGTCGGGGTTAGTTGAGGTCACCTATTGTGTATGATAATGAAGTTGGTACAGTTTTTAGTGCGAGGCAGATGGCGGGTAATGACTGTTTATTTGACATAACACTTTAATTAGAGTAACCACCACAATACGCTGCGTGTCTTGAATAATGGAGATTCATTTAAAAGGTCATTCTTAGTTCAAGTGTATTTTAATGGTTTTTCCTGAGCGTAACCGAAAAAAGACGACTCCTATCGTTTTTCAGCGCTCTATTTAGAAACAAAGATGATCTTGCTTGTGACAGCCAAAGCTGTTGAATTGAAACATGTAATTCTGACAATCTTTAAATAAACTATTGTTTAGCATTGTTTGCACAAACGCTATAATGTGGTGGGGTTGTGGCAGTAAGGTAGAAATCACTGTGTGTATCACAATATTGGTACAAAATCAAGATGTTCAAATCCATTATAAGAGTTAAATAATCACATGTACATTTGTGCATGTACAAAGTTTTCGATAATCAGATCTATTTATATTATACGATAGTTTAACCAAGCCTGCGCTTCACTTAACCGGAGGACCATAATGTGTTACATGAGCACATGAATAGAAATCAGCTAATGGAATGAACTCTACAGTCACTTCTCCCGTTCTTCTTCCAGTCTGCTCCTTTACCCAGCATCCTTTAGCTACGCCTCTGCACATGGTCACCACATGACAGCTTCATTTCCCCTCAATCTGTGCAGTTTACTTTCCAAGACTTTCTGGAGCACTGGACTTAAAATCTGTGCGCTTTACATTTGAACTTTCTTCAGGATTTCAGTGATGCCATACGTCACGCCGCTTTCTTGCGCACGTGTCCGAGTTTACCAATGCCAGAGCTGTCTGTGTGCTTGTTTGTGTGTTTGGTGGTTGTATGCTATAGCAGTGTGAGCCTGTTTATCCTGCGAGGTTGAAAGGTGTTGCATAATGATCACAGTGTTCGAGTAGATGTTTCAAGCTATTTTTAATAAGGCTTAATCCAGATTTAGATTAAAGAAAAATCTGCATGCACGTTGAAAATCCTGCCGCTTCAGCCAGGCCAGTATTTACTCGTCAAACAGATCGTAATCGCGAAAGACAAATTAGTTTTGTCTTTTGTTGACATTTCGGACTCCAGTAGTAACAGTTGCCTCTGATGCTTCCTGTGCGTTAGGATTGATTAGTCAATAATTTGTTTCAATACAGAGATTTCAGATTGAATAAGCACTAAGTAAAACTTTATTTTGTCATGTTCTAGCTGAAGATTGTGGGGGGGGGGGTGCCTGAGCACACAGAGGAAAGCCTTTGTTTGGGGTGGGGGTTGGGGGGGGATAATGTGCTTAGTGGGCCTGCTTCAGACAAAAGAAGGTCATATGTGCTTTGTGGTCGGAGAGGAATTAGTGGTTTTGCGTCATCTGCAGTGAAGAAAAATAAACATAAATGTAGAGAATATTAGGACTAATGGGTAATATAAGGACATTGTATCGACGTTTTGCTCCCTTTTTATTTGTCCGAGCCAGTGTGCAGAGAGTATTTTGGGTAGTGGAGTCCTTGCTTAGTTGAGAGTTCTGTAAGAATTTGCATTTGCGCTGGACTTTGGGAACAGTTCATATTTATTCGACTTTCCCAGACTCTCACTAACACGGTGTCAGAGCTTTGTGTTTGTTGTGCGTTTCTCTCTTTTATCTGCACTCGAGCTGATTTATCACCCATTCTCTAAAAGATTCTGGCGTGTGTGTGTGTGTGTGTTAAGGTGCTGGCTACTGGTGCGGGTGCTGAGAGGCGAGGACGAGAAACACTCGGACTCCTGGCTCTCACTCGCTTGGCGTTACAGCTTCATTTTGCAATCCTGGATTTATGCCACATTGATGCCTCAGCATCAAAGAAGGAAAAGCAGTGACAAAAAATAAGTCAGAAAAAGGAAGAAAGTACATTACAAGGACGTTTCAGAACTTCCTTGTATCTATAAAAAAAAAAAGACTTTCTTTTTGCTGTTCTGTTTGTCTATAGCTGAGCGAGTCTGTCATGAAAGAGTTGTGCTTGTTTAGTTTAGTCAACATAATTTAGCCATCTAAAATGTGTGCGTGGGTGTGTTTACTTTTGCTGACATGGATTTGTACTTTCTTTGCTCTGCATGTGTGTCCATGCGCTGTATTTTTAACTCTGCTGACTGGCCTGCGGAAATGCTCACGTTCCTGCGGCCTGCCACCCAGCCACTCTGTTGTATTAATATAATCTTCTTATTATTAGGGGTATCATCACACACTCGCACGCGTGCGTACACACATGCGTACACGCTCAGATTACTCTCCCTCGCTGTCTGTTAGATTGACTCAATGAGGCTGTAATTATTTCCACCAGCATGCATTCCCCGTATGGACCTTCCTTTAGCTCCGTTAATCAGCATGGATCTCAGAAGACCGGCCTTCCTGTTGTTCAGTAATGTCTTGGGATTCCATCCTCAAATCTCCCTCACGCTGCAACACAGCACTAAGCAGCTGAAATCTATTAGTTAAGAGTGTAACATAGCTTGGGAGTGTTTGTTCTACACCTGGGAGATAAGTGAGACCTTGTCTCCTCCTGCTGCATCTGGTGCTTTCATGCCTTCATCTCTTCGTACGTCGAGCTCTAGTGGCTGGTCTGCCACCCCTAACCCTGCCGTTTGTTAATTGCAGACGGGCCTTGAGACTCAACAATGCAGCATTATTACTGTCAAGTGTTATTTCCCTTGCTGGAAGTGTTGTTTGGATGTGCTTTAAGTCCCGCCAGCATTGCAAATGCGTTGTGCTAGCAACTGTAGTCAAGGGAGCGGCTCCTCTGAGGTTGTAGCCGTATTAAGAAAAGGCTATACTGGATTTAAATCAGATTGAATACGAACGTTGTTTCACTATACATGCATATTGTATACATTAATATATTCTCTGCTGATGTGGATGGTCCCACACGGGTACCTGAAAGATTTGTACTTCGTAGCCTCAATGGATAAACGTACCTGGATACTGTAGATTTGTAACCAAGAGCTGCTGCTGTAATTATGAACAATGTCCTGTTGCTCATCGTACAGCATTTATTCACGTTAAGTCACTTGGAACTGTTTGAATTGATTCTTCTACACCCGTGTAATGATTTAGAATCCAACCATCCGAGGTCACTCAGGAGAGGGTTGGTTCTCTTTTGAGTTTTTCCTTTTTCCTCTGGCTTGCTCATTGGGGATCTGAATTTACATCCAGATTTCTGTAAAGCTGCTTTGTGATGATTTCTTTTGTTAAAAGTGCTATGCAAATAAAATGTAATCGGATTGAATAATACCTTCTTTGCATATACCAACTTTAATAGTCAGGAAGAAAGGTTCAGTATTTAGGGCCTTATTTGCCCAAGGCCAAACAGCAGCTATCTGGCAGCCGTGGGACTTGAACTCAACCTTCTGGTAAATGGTGCAGAACCTCAGAAGGAGGTGTGACCTAAAGTTATAAAAAGCTATGGTTTAAAGCTTTCAGAAATAAAACCCCTTTTTGGCTGATGGACGACATTTAAGATTTTCATTTTCTTTAAGTATCTATACAGTCGAGGTCAATTCTTTGTTTTTGCTATGCACTGAAGACATTTGGCTTTGAGATGAGATGGATGTATCAGAATTTCATTTCCCGATATTTACATCTAGATGTGTTCAACAATTTAGAACATGGCACCTTTGGTGGAAGACCACCCACTTTTTAGGTGAACAAATGTATACATAGTCTTAAAGTAAATAACGCTTAATATTTGGTTGCCTATCCCTTGCTTGCAATAACTGCATCAAGTCAGCGACCTACTGACATCACCAACTGTTGTATTCTTCTTTTTCTCGCTTTTGCTGCAGCTTGGTTCACTTGTTGTTTGTTTCAGGGGTCTTTCCCCTTCAGTCTCCTCTTGAGGAGATGAAATGCATTGGGTTAAGGTCTGGTGATTGACTTGGCCAGTCTAAAACCTTTTCCTTTTTTCCCCACTGACGGAGTCCTTTGTTGTGTCCACTGCGTTTTCGGTCATTGTCATGATGAAGTTCCTCCCCAGTAGATTGGATGCGTTTCTCCGTAAATTGGAAGACAGAATGTTCCTGTAAACTTCTGAATTCATTCTGCTGCTACCATCCAGAGTTCCATCATCAGTAAAGATTAGTGAGCTGTTCCAGAAGCAGCCATGCAAGCCCAAGCCATGACACTACCTCCACCATTTTTCTCAGATGAGCTTGTATGTTTTGGATCATGAGCAGATCCTTTCTTTCTCCACACTTTGGCCTTTCCATCACTTTGATGGAGGTTCTTCTTGATTCCAGTACCTTTGTGACTCATCTCTGTATTTCTTTGGGAATTCCAATCTGGCTTTCTGATTCTTACTGCTGATGAGAGGTTTGCATCTTGTGGTATGGCCTTTATATTTCTGATCTTGACATCTTTTTTGGAATGGTGGATTGTGATGCTTTCACTCCTGCCCTGTGGAGGTTGTTGATGTCACTAACTTGTTTATTTTGTTTTTCCTTCACAGCTCTCACAACGTTTTTATCATCAGCAGTTGTTGTTTTTTCAGCCGAACTGTTTGATTTCTGGTTGTTAGTATACTAGTGGGTATGTTTTTTCCCTAAGATATTCCAAATTTGTCGTATGGCTATGCTCAGTTCTTGTGCAATGACTGATTGATTGATTTTCCATCTTTGCAGCTTAAAATGGCTAGCTCTTCTCCCATGGACCGCTCTCTGATCTTCACGTTGGTTTATCTTTCTTAGCAAAAAATGCAGCCTTCACAGGTGAAACCCAGGGCTCAAGACAAGAGTAGACATTAGCGCTATTAATTGTTTAAACAATCAATTTAACAGGAAACACCTGTCGGTCACATGTACAAATGTTCTTGAACACTTGAATAATGTGTGAGTTCATACAAAAGGTGCCATGTTCTAAGTTGTTCAACACATCTAGATTTACGTATCAGGAAATGAAAGCTGAAATTCTGATCCATCATCAAATATTCATCTTTTGGTCTCAAACCCAAATGTCTTCAATGTCTTTAAGAGTTATAAACATTACTTGACGGAGCTAGCAAGAGCCAGCTGACCTGTGTTTAACACCAGGTTCCTGTATTAACTGACAAAGCATACCACTGATTTGTTACGCTTTGTTACATTACTGTTTTTTGCCTTGTGTTCAAGAGGGGTTTATTTATTTATTTATTTAGTTGACGATTAGCAAGTTAGGTTTTATCAATTGCAATGGGTGGCGACCTTCCTGCATTATTTGAGGAAAACTTTCCTTCCATATATATTTTTAAGATGCATGTTGAAATGCCCTTTCAGAAAATACCCCCTCCCCCCTTTTGAATTAATTGTTTGTAGGCTTTAAAAAAAAAAAAAAAAATCATGTTTTTAAAAACATTTTGTTAAAATACACTGTTCTTTTTGCTGAATTTTTCTCCAGAGTGCAGTATGTGTACCGACACTCATTGTGTGCGTGTTTGCGATATGAGACGATCCCGGTGGCTTGAGGTCATTCAATCTCTTTAAGCACGTTCCCTGTTATAAGGGAAATAATTGTGGAATGCTGCATTAATTCCTAAAATTTACATCCACATTTCCTGCCTGTGGTGGGTTTAGTGTTAGCGTGGCTCTCCTACACTGCTTAAATGAATTCCCTGTACAGAAGAATTGTTCTCATCTGTTTCTTCTCTGCTTTTGATGAAAGCTAATGGCTTTCCCGGAAATGAAATTATGCAGTAGTTTAGTGACACCGCAAAGTACACCCACCTTTTTTTGTAGCTCATTTTTACATTATTTTTTTCCCTCCAGCAAGACCTTCTCTCTAAGACACATTTCCCCATCCTTTTGTACTGACTGGGAGTGGGGGAAAAAGAGGCACCTCTCTCTCTCTCACTCTCTCTCTCTCAATCTCTCTCTCACTCACTCTCGCTCTGTGTTCTTTTTTGGTGTTTTAATTGTTCAGTAAGTCTCAATGTGGAGTATTAAATCCCTCTCTGTGCCCTGGCTCACTGGTGTGTGCAGCAACAGAGAGGGGTGTGTGTGTGTGTGTGTGTGTGGGGCTCTGAAGGACTCTGTACTAGCAGCCGCTCTGATTGTGACCAGGTGCTGCTCAGGTGCTCACTCCCTCAGCGCAACAGCAGTAGAGAGGCCACAGGTGCAGCCAAGGCTGTTCCCCTCTCTCTCTCTCTCTCTCTCTCTCTCTCTCTCTCTCTCTCTCTCTCTCTCTCTCTCTCTCTCGCCTACATTCTGTCTTCTCTCTGTTTGAGACTCTGACACTCTTCTTCCTTCACATACTCAAAAATGACATGACAGCACAGGAACTTGAGAAATATTAGTGAGAAGAAAATAATAACTAAATATTAGTAAGAAGAAAGCTACTTTGGATAGTGAACGCAATGCAGAGTGTTTGCTCTGTCCGTGGCAGTATTAGTTCACTGATATTCAAATGCATTTTAACACAATTATAAATTCAAATGCAAGTGTTAAAAGCCACAGCAATGACCAGTTGCATCTATACAATCATTCAGTATAGATTCATTGTGTGAGTGGCAGAAAGATATACGACACATATGAGAGAGGCATATACATCGGCAGCTGATGAGATTAGAGAAAGTGGAAGGGAGGAGAGGCCTGGGGGCTGGTGCGGCTGCGGCTGGTGGTGTTGAGGCTGGTTGGGAAGTGTAGAGCATGGAACCAGTCATTATGCAGAGCTGCAGGGTGCGGTTATCTGTTACTGTGCTCAGCTGAGCGTGAAGAGCCCAAGACGAGCTGAAAGGGCGCAAATCTCCTCTTTCCCCTCTTCCTCTGTCCCTGCATCACCCTCCCCACCCCCTCAAATTTCCATCCAGCCCTCCATCTTTGCCCCAACATCCCTAGGGCCTGGCTCAAGTCTGGGGTGGGGGGCAGCAGGCCAGCTGCAGGCTTCAGCTGGGACCTGCTTGGGCTCGTTTCTACAGGCCTGCCCTGCCTCTGACCAGAAGTATTATCCTATCTTGTTATCTCATTTGTTTCTGGATTCAGAGTGTTGGCATCAATTACAAACACAAAAAAAAGCTTTAAATGATAAAATCTTTTGCATAATTAGCCTTTTCGTCCAGTTGACTCGGATCTACTTCCAGAGTTTAAGTCAACAGTATTTATTCTGTCTGAGGTTAGCTTGTCACTTTTTTTGTTTGGTTTCAGTGCTCCTAATCACACTGCTGTAAATGTGAGGATGACCTGTTCTATCTGACCTCTTCCCTCTGGGAATGGGGCCAGTTGGTCCAAATGGTACACTTGTGGTCTTGCGGTTCTCATTTGCGCAAGATCCACAGGACCTGCGAGCCAGATTCAGCCCTTTAAGTAATATTTTACTGACTGTTTGATTGGTTCCTACCAGCTGATAAACAAACAAACAAAAAACACATTATAGGCTTCTCACATGAGAGACTGCAATTACTCGTGCCCTTGAGTGGAGCGGTAGGCAAGCTTGACTCTGAGACAGTTACACAGCCGCCCACCTCAGAGCTGAAAAACTATCAGCTTTGGCCAACGTTTCCAAATTTACTAGTAAACACTAGTTTGACACAGAATCAGAAAATGTGCATGTATTGTGGGTAATATTTTTCAGATTATAATTAAATCAGCATCAGCGTAGCTAATTAACAGCTTGGGAGCGTGACTTCACTGCTGTTGCTGTTATTGAATTAAAACAAATGTCATTTTTCTCACAAGGTAACAAAGGCAGCAGGTGTCCATGCAGATGTTGTCTAATATGTAAAATGGTGAAATGCATGTAAAGGTGCATACTGCCGTTTAAATGTGGAAATGGCTTCATATTTCATGACGGGGTATTTTCACTCATATAGCAGTTGATCTCTTGCTTCATGATATAGTGCGGTGCAGGAATGAGTCCTAACACCCGGAAATGAGTTAGCATTTTTGCACTTCCGGTTCTATCATCCTGAAGTCAGTGGATTTTTGGTTAAATGCCTGAAATAAGGTCTTTGGTTAACACAGGATCAAGATATTTTCACGTTTTATTCTACAGCATAAAATGCATCAGTAAGAGATAAGATAAGATGTGCATTTATTTATCACAGCAGCACAAGTAGGAGAAGTAACATCAAAGAAATAAAATAATGTCCATTAATACCCCACTCGTGACTTCTTATTTTTACACGTTTACGTGTCTTGTCTTGGAAGACTGACTACACCCTAGGCCTTCTCGCCTGAAATCAGTGCCTGCCCCTACTGATGTAATTGTTCTCTGGATGAATTCCCACAGCCACATTTCAAAATCTTACCCTGTGTCAATAAAACGTATGAGGTATATTCTACATCAGTGGTTCTCAAACTTTTTCAGGGTGAGGCCTCAGCTTGTAGGGTGCAGTCCCTTTGTGTCCCACCAGAGTTGTCTTCTGTATTAACTCTCTCAGCTAAGAGACTGCGTCCTCTATCTAAAACCGTATCCATTTGAACTAGTCTTAGGTTTTATCAGCGTGTAGCTAACAGTACATCAGTGGATGTCTCTATTTGGTGTGTGTCGTGGTGTGCTTTGTATAATTGATTTCATTTATTAATATTTCAAATTTATTTGTATGTACATCATAGTTCAAAGGTTCACAATCCTGACATACATACAGGTAAAAAATAAATTAACATTTTATTTTAATTTAATGAAAATTTTTTTATTTTCGGCCACCATCTGGTGGCCCCCGGTTTGAGAACCTCTGGTCTACATCACTTGATCTCGAGCTGCTGTTTAGAATAAGTTCATCTCAACCTTTTAGGCTACACCTTCCCAATTTGTCATTGTGATTTTTCTTCAGTATCTGTTTGAGTGACTAAATCAAATGATTGAACTTAATTTGTGATGAGAAAAAGTAAGAAGTCGTGCTATAAATGTTTGGACGCTATCTGCGATGGGGAATTTGAATTCCTCTCGTAGTTACCCCTTGTATATGGCACCACCTATAGTAAAGGTATTTACAGCATGGGCTTTTCTCACTGCGGCTCTCGGAGGCAGTAATCTTTGTGGAGCTTTGTTTATTTATTGTAACCTTACACCCACCACTTCACTCGTCCTGCCACAACGGTGGCCAAATTAAATCCTCCTAGTGATGATCAAAACAAGCACGTCCAATAATGCTGAATGACTCATCAGAGAGGCTGCTCAGAAAGATGCCCATGTTTAAAGTGTGTATAGAACAGATCTGGCTTTCCTGCTGTACAGTTCACATGGCAGTCATCAGCTGCTACTATTAAATCCAACACTTTTTGTATTTATTTTTTTTGGGAAGTAATGGCTTAACAAAACACCTAAATCTGTTCACCTGAATCAAAACACTTAGGTTTTCCCCTTATCCCCTCTAAAAGTCTCTTATTAACCCTCTCTCCTCCAATTTCATCTCCCCTGCCCATGCCCTCTCCTGCTTCTCCAGCTTTTATGCCCTATATCCAGGCAGCGGTTCTCGCCAATAAAAATGTTAGCGATTGTTGGATGAAACGCAGTTTAAGTTAAAGGCCGATGATTCATTAGGAAGGAATTTTGCCAGTGGAACGAATGTAGTCTGGGCCATGGCTAATTCTCTGCCACTGATGTGAATGACTCTAACAGACGACTGGAACTACATTTCCACAGTCCCACATACCTGCTGGAATCTGTCTTACACACACTCCCCCTCGCCATCCCTGTTGTGTTCCTCCACCTCCTCCATTGCGTGTTTGGCAATGTTCGTAAGCTCTCTGTCCAATCAGAAGCCAGACACTGGACTTTCCTTAGAGACTGAGAGATCAATATCACTTGAGTTTTTACTGTTAGAGTAACATGGCTTTATATGTGTTCAAACAGTGTTGTTAAAGTGTTTAAAAAATGCTCATTCAAGAAATATGTGTGTGTTTATCTATCTCTCTATCTCTATATTTAATTACAAAGTAGGGTTAGTAATTATTATTACATGCTACACATGTATTCCCCTTGATCAGAACTGGGCATGTCAGAGTCTCCCAGCAATGGGGTGTATTTGTTTTTAGTACAGCAAGTGCTAAAAATAAGTTAAGATTGTGGTTGTGTGCACATGATTGCCTCTTTGCCACCTGCCTCAGGCTTAACGCTTTTTACCAAAGCCCCAAAAAAGGAATTCCTCCTGTTTAAGAGGATCCCTTGTTCAGCATTGAATTTATTTGTGCTGTCACACTTCACTGTAGTGGTTAATCGCTTATATGAGTGTCACTAGACAGTTTTTTTTAATTTATTTTTTTACCTAGCCTACTAGGTTTAAATGTTATAATTGTAATGTGGCACTTGTATAGTGTTTTACTATCCAAAAAGCTTTAGTTGTGCTGTTCGTTTTAATACTGGCTCAATGTTATTGTGAAGAGGTGTGTATTGTTTGCCCAGCAGGGGGCTCCCACCCCACCCCACCCATTCTACACACAGACACCCAACAGTATCTTGATTAATCTTATAACAGACTTGTGGCGATAAAATAATTCATTTGTTTATATTGATTGAGAATGTCTAAGTCAATTTCGAACACCAGTGTACTACGAGAAAGGGTTAAAACACACAGTTTCATATTGGAAGTGCTTCTGGTTTATGATGAGCTTTAATGTCCTTACATTTAACTTACAACTAACCCATTGGCGTCATGGGCCTTTTAACCAAAGGCCTCCATTTACAGCACTAGACGTAGACGTCTAGAGCAGCTACAGAAGATTTCATCTCAATCAAACGATTCTGCTAATTCTTGTACCTTTCCTTAATTCTACACAAATACAGAAAATGTAGAACTAATTGACATGACCACGTGTAAACTATATAGTGCTAAAATTGAGTGCACAGAATGTTCAAAAGTCTAGATAGTGTTACAACCACAGTCGCTCAGGCACAGCGAGGCTGAGTGTGCGCAAATTTGTCTGGCTGGATGTGGTAGCTGACATAAGCATATTGCTAATTCTGTTTGGTGCACCTTCTTCCAGTACGGTCCTGCCAACCTCAAACTGAAAAAAAAAAACCCCAGCAGAACCTTTTTTCTTTCTTTCTTTCTTTCTTTTTTTTTTAAATAATAAATGTCAACTCTAAACAGCACAATTGTTCTTGCTTTTGCAGTCAGTAGTTTATTTGCTGCATATGGAATAGATCTAATAAGCTAATCATCAGAATGAGTTGACAGAAGGTTTAAATCTGAATGAGGCTTAAATTCCACATGGATAAAGCAAGACTCTGTCTTTGAAAGGCATTTTGTGTGTAATAATGTAGGAAGACATGCTTCTCTAGAAGCTAATGGGTAATGGGCTGTGTGAAGCGTAATTACTCTGAGACCTGCTGAAATCAGAGGGGGCTCGTGGGTCGGACAGTGGGGCTTCTGTCCGCCACCTGTGTGCAGCAGAGGTCCTACCGTGCCCCACAGGTGCCGCATTTACACACACACACGCACACGCACACACCTGGCTAGGGGTCTCAGGTGGTTAGCCAGGAGCAGCCGACCTAAAAATAGATCCCTCCTGACAGAGAAGCTGAATCCACTAAACGAGGCTGTGTAATCATGTTAGATTCTTTCAGATGTACTCATTCCAGTAGCATGTAGCATGATCCATTCATACACACACACAGTTTCTACAGCCCTGTGCCTTGTGTGTAATGTAACCTACAGAGTTCACCACCTTGCACATTATTCGAGTACCTTCCAGTTTTCCACACTCTCTGTTAAATCCATGAGTGTTCTTTCATTCTTTCTTAGCCATGCTAGCCAGGAGCCATTTAGTCTAATGAAACCGGGCCGGATAAAGCTCACATGTTTTTTCTTACACTTGTCTTTAAATACAAACAGCACAGTGGCGAGGCTTTGAAGCTGAGTTATCTGAAGAGAGAACATGCGGGACATATGACATTAACAGGAGCAGGAGGGATTGCATAACCCATTGTGGTTGGACCCATGATGAGAGCAGATTAAATCAGCTCTAATTAGAGAACTCTTAGAGGGCCACCCCACCTCTACCCAAAAAAAACGTATGCACGCTCGCCAATGGTTGTACCTTTCTTTGTTTCCCCTACAGGGACACAAGGCGGTTTCTTTAATGCTCAGTCTGTTCTCTGAAAATATATATATGTAGGTTCTTCAGGAATCTTTTTATACGTGTGTGTTAATACTAAAATACTAACAGTTAATTTAATACTAAACTATTCTACTACATTTCTTTGTTACACTGGATATAATTTTGAGGCTCAGTGTAATAAACTGATTTAGACTTGTATAATTATAAAATCTGTATTACATCATACAGATGATTTATACCACCGTCTGTGAATGAAAGTTGTGTAGCGTCATCAGCCTGCCAGCTAGGTAGTTAGCAGTTACAATTATCATAAACTACTTACACTAGAACTTTTTTTTTTAAATTTGAACGACTTAAATATATAAAATATATACTCAGTTGTTAGCATTTTATTATGAACACCTGTACACCCGCTCATTCATGCAGTTATCCAGTCAGCTAACTGGATCAGCCAAGCCATCATGTGGCAGCAGCACTACCACCAAAACTGTACAATTGAAGAGTGGAAAAATGTCATCTGGTCTTTTTCCATTCTTCAACTATACAGTTTGGGTGAACCTGTGCCCACTGTAGCCTCAGATTCCTGCCTCACTCATTCACGAGACATTTCCGCCGGCAGAAATGATGCTCACTGCATGTTTTTTGTTTTGCGCACCATTCTGTGGAAACTATACACTGGTTTGAGTGGAAAATCACACGAGATGAGCAGTTTGATATACTCAAATCAGCCCACCTGGCACCAACATCCATCCGAGATGGATTTTCCCCATGCAGATGTTTGATGTGAAGGTTAACTGAAGCTCTTGACCTGCATCTGTATGATTTTATACATTGTGCTGCTGCCACATGATTGTATAATTGCATAAATGAGCAGGTGTACAGGTGTTCCCATTAAAGTGGCCGGTGAATCTATGTATTCTCAGAAATCCACCATATTCCAATCGTCTTTACACCAGAATTTTTTTTAGTAAGAAATGCAACGATTAGATAAATTCCCAAATGGCGTCCTATTAACTACCTGTGCCTGGGGTATATTCCGTATACCCCATGTATGCAATAGGGTATAAATGTTTTGTTTGTTTGTTTATCTATCTATCTATCTATCTATCTATCTATCTATCTATCTGTTTGCATCATATATTCCCTGTGTTTTATTTAACAGTAACCAGACCTGACACAATATACCACACCTGTCGTGATTCTGTTCATTACTGCTAGAAGCAGAGTTGGCTAGCTAGCTAAGCACACAGATCCTACAGCTAAGCGTTTATAGAGACCATGTGATCCTCTAATAATACACCCTAACTCTAATAATATTAGATGAGATCAGTTCAAGCCTTTGAGGTGGTTTTGAAAGATCACAAACTAAGCTCATTAGAAATGATGCCCAGGATATTTCTAAAAATTAAAATTGAATGTAAACTTAGTGGGTTTATATTTAGTATCAGCCGTCCAAGAGGAGTAAACTATTTAAAACATCAAAACATGCTAAAAAAAAAAAAAAGTACACTGAACATTTTCCGTTTGACCGTATGTCAGTTCTTAAATATTTGTCATTTCCTTTGCCAGCTTACAAAGTGGCCTCCTTGCTGTAATGTGTATAAGGGAATATGCCTGGAATGCAGGGTGGCTAAACCTGGGATCAGAATTTCCCTCTTCCATTCATCCTCCTACGTCCTTCGTTCCAGGCTCCACGGAAATCTCACTGTTTCCTGGCATCTAAAGCCAACCGTCCAGACTGCCTTTGATGTGACTCGAACAATTCAGAATCCAATCCCAGGACGTGAAAGAACGTCTCTGCCCTCATTTTTCCATTGCTTGTTGTTTTTAATTCCTGTCTCAGGTCCGTCACTGTGACGTCGGCCACTTTGTCGCGCTCACAAGAGAAGCCGGCGAGGCACCATCACACAGCCCGGTGTGTAGTATCGAGAAGGTTATTAGATAGCTCATCACCCTGCTCTGTGGAAACCGTGAAGGGAGAGAAGATGGCTTGAGAAGGAGGGAGAGTGGGATGGATGGATGTGTGATTATGAAGTCATCATGCATGAACCGGTGGGCTGGGGCAAGTCGCTCCCTCTCTCGTGAGCCCTCAGGGTGCCATTGATTGGTGACCATGTGTTTGTGGCCGATAGACTGTGAAATGGTGTGTTGCTGCACGGCTGTGTCGCACCTGCGTCCCACCAAGGTGATTGATTGGTTTGGTCATGTGGAATGTTCCCATCTGGTCTGCAGTAATGCATTTCTCTCTCTCTCTCTCTCTCTCTCTCTCTCTCTGTCTCTCCATCTCTCTGTTTCTTTCTCTGTCTCATATCACTGAATAGTGGACACTAGCTGAGGAAGGCGGTTATGCTCAGATACAGCAAAGGCCAAGTGAAAAACATTTTTCCATTTCTTTTTGTTTGCCCACTTAAAACCACGATTGGTCTGCACCGAGTGTCCTGTGGTTCTGTGGGTAAAGGGAGGTTTCTGGGAAATCGACAGGTAAAGCCATTTTGCTTCAGGTTCCACAGGTTCTCTATTTTGAACAGGGATGCTGATCATCTCACAGAGGTTAACGTTAAAAGCACCCGGACGTTTATCTTGATGGTTTGCCTCTGGTGATATTGTGAACAATTCATCAGTATAATTCTTAATCTCACAAAATCCTCTGCCAAATGCCAAATGAATTTTGCCCACCTCTAAACACCTCGTGATTTTTGATTACATCAGCATGCACACAGGTGGGGGGTAAAATACTTTTAAGCAATATCAGGTCATATTTTGCATGCTTGTGAAGGGCATGCCGTTTTCCCTCACTCCAATCAAATCCCGGTGGAGGAAACTGAACATCAACCACCCTTTATGAAAATATCTTCTCTTTTGCTTGGAAGATTTGTGTTATAAATTCAATTTTGTGTTGTCCATAACCCAACATCGATGCATTTTTAAAACCCATTCACACCATATTCAACTGTCTATTGCATTCATACTGATCAATGCAAACAAAAGACTGATAAAATGACTGAAATGATGGACTCTATGTGCCAAACAAATGAACATTTTTCACATTAACCTCTCCCATCATTCAGTGTACCATGAAATATGATGTCTGGGGCTTGTAGTGGATAACTGACAGTACTGACGCGGCTACCAGACACACTGGTTGAAGATTTATCTTGGTTTATCACAGTGATGTTTGCATCACATGCATTTCATATGTTATCTCTATTAAAGTATCCTTAACTATGTAGTTATAAAAAAAAAAAAAAAAAAATATATCTAGGTAGAATAATTAAAAGAAGATGTAATCTGTAAAGATAAGTCATGTTTAGCAACTGTGAAAAATGCCCTAGCAACATCTCTGTGTTCCCTTTATTACAACGCCTGGATCTATGAATATGTATGATATGTAAATTAGAAACGTCTCCATGTCCTCCTGACATCCAAAATGTTGGCCAGCTCGCTAGCTAGCTGTTAGCA